>NC_035434.2:173620578-173756274 GCF_002127325.2 Helianthus annuus | reverse complement strand
TGTATATTTTTAGTGAATCACTCGAGAGCGGCATGGAACTTACGCCTTCCATAGGCTTGCCAAGCAATCATCCTCCCTCCTTTTTAACTTTTTACCTTGTAAATTCAAGAGGACTTTTGGGGTTTAGGGTTAGGCTTGGGTTAAAGGTGGGTGGTTGGGTTAGTGGTTAGTAAAAAGGGCGAAAATCGTAACAAGCGTCGGTTTTTCGTAAAATATCTTGTTTTTAGTGACTTTTTTATTTTGAAGTATTTCTCCAAACAAGCTTTTATATAGCTTTTGTTTGTTTTTGACTTCATCATCATATATATATATATATATATATATTTTTGATCGTCACATAAAAAGGTGAGTTTCCGAAAAAAAAACGAGCTTGTTACTAAAATAAAGGGTGAAAAAAAATAAAAAGGTTTTTGGTGGGTAAAAAGGGTTTTGGGGTAATGAAATGAAAGGTTTAGGCTCAAAGGGGCTATCTAGGGGGATTTTTGGGTAGGTGATAAAAAAATGAAAAATAATGGTTTTGAAAGAAAAATGGTTAGTCCTAATGCTCCATCATTTACTTACTTGGGTTTAAGTTGGTAAGGACCGGGAATGTATCGTCGTGGCAAGTTCTAGATTTGTAAGAACCAAGCGGCTATTCACACAAGAAACGAAAAATGAGCATCTAATCTAGATATGTATATTTTTGTGCTCAATAAAGGCTCAAAACTCACTTTTGTGGGAATGGGTTTTTATGTGACCAAGTATATATAATCGAATTTCTAACTAGACTTGTTATGCCGTTTCATAATTTTCTTATGTTGGTTCTTTTTTTATCACGACGCTATCGGTTGTAAACTTGTAAAAATATAACCTTTTTAGAACTTGTTATTCCCAACTTAAACTAAGACAAGTAAATAAAAAAAATAAAAGTTTTTGAAAAAATTTGGGGTGTTTAGCGGTTCCAATAGAGTTTTGTGTAAGGCTTGTGTTTAGGATTTTGCAAAATTTCAAGGTTTTAGCATCCCCCCCACACTTAAATTACACATTGTCCTCAATGTGTCCAAAAATAATGTTTTTGGTTGATTAGAATGTGTAAAAGTGGGTTTAAAAGCAAAGTTTTGTGTTACTGGCATCCTGGACACGGCCCCGTGTTGACCGGGCACGGCCCCGTGGTCAAGTGCCAGTAACAAAAATTAGAGAATTGAAACAGAAGCCTGGACACGGGGGCGTGTCCGCTGAACACGGCCCGTGTCCAGTTACCTGAACTGGGTGATTTTCTGCAGGGGCTCAGCACGGGGCCGTGTTGGTTGGGCACGGCCCGTGTTGAGCCTTCTGTGATGGATATTTTTGTCGGGTTGCTCTGTTCTTCGTGCATGGTTCCATTTTTCTCGTTCCCTTTTTCATCCATTACCACCATGAGTGTGTTTTATTCTGCAAAAACTAAAAGATTAAACTAAACTAAGGATAGTTCCGCGGAATGCCTCCGTGGTGCGCCACGTTTATAAGGGTCCTTGGCTAGACCCGATTTGAGGTTATATATCTTCTGAGTGGGATGCCTTGCTTCCCATGTTACACCGTCGGAGAGCAGCATCCAAGCTTGAATCAATAACCTTCATGTAGTTTACTGGGTCGTCGTCCTCTATTCTCTTCCCAACTTCGAACTTCACCTCATCATCCCCATACCTCAAAGTGAGTGTTCCGTCATTCATGTCTACCACTGCTTGTGCCGTGGCAAGGAAAGGTCTCCCTAGTATAAGGGGGACCTCGGTGTCTTCCTCCATATCGAGTATGACAAAGTCAACTGGATAAACGAATCTGCTTACCCTTACCAAGACATTCTCGATGACACCTTGTGGGAACTTTACGGATCGATCAGCGAGTTGTATGCTTATTTTTGTAGGGCTCGTGGTTCCCAAGCCAAGCCTTTTGAACATTGATGAGGGCATGAGGTTAATGCTAGCCCCTAGGTCGGCCAAGGCATTGCGAACGGGCGATTCCCCTATTGAGCATGGAATCGTGAAACTTCCGGGATCGATTTTCTTTTGGGGTAGTTTATTGAGTACGAGGGCAGAGCATTCTTCACCTAAATTAACTAATTGCAAATTTTCAATTTTCTTTTTATGTGTAAGGAAGTCTCTCATAAATTTAGAGTATTTGGGCCTTTGGGTTAGGACTTCGATAAAAGGAATATTGACATGCAATTGTTTTAACAGACTTTCGAACTTTGCGAATTGCTCATTGGTCTTTTGACGAATTAACCTACCGGTGTACGGAACTCGAGGAGCCTTGGTAGGCTCTGGTGATGGAGGAGAGTTCTTTTCATGCAGAGGTGTTGGCATCGTTTCTTCCGTAGGTGGCTGTACTTCTGCAGGCCCTACGGTGCGGTTTCGTAGTGTGATGAGGTGAACTTGCGCCTTTGGGTTTGTTTCGGTATTGCTAGGTAATGCGCCTTGCGGTCTCTCGGAAAAGTTTTGAGCTATTTGATTTATTTGTTTTTCTATGTTTTGAATGCTAGCTTGTTGATTCCTAAAATTAGATTCTAATTGTAGAAATCTTTCCGAGTTTTTCTTATCAGTGTCAGAGACGAGGCGAGATATAGTATCTTCGAGCCTTTCTCGTCCACCTTGTTGTTGAGTGAAATTTTGTGACTCATTTCTTGATTGCTGAAAGTTTGTTCGTTGGGCTTGTTGGTTACTACTATTGCCGGGTTCCCTCCAACCAAGGTTTGGGTGGTTTCGCCATCCTTGGTTGTAAGTTCCCGTTGGGGGACCCGACGGCCTAGGTCTGTTATCAATGTAGTTTACCATTTCTTGTTGATCGTCCGTTTCTTTCATGCAACTCCAATTTTCATGTGACCCACCACACCCTTCACAAGCCATAACCGAGACGGTTTTTGTCATTTCTACTTTTTTTTATTTTTGAAGAAAGGGCCTCGATTTGGGCTTGTAAAGAAGTGCTTTCGTCGACCTTATGGGCGCCCGTGGCGATAGACTTATTTCCCCGGGGGGTGTGCCATTGAAAATTGGTTTGAGCAATTTCCTCAATCTGATTATATATTTCGTGTGGGCGTCGATTACCTAAAAGTCCCCCGGAGCTAGAATCAAGTGTCTGCCTAGTGTGTGGCAACAATCCATTGTAGAAAGTGGATACTTGTTGCCATATTGCGAGGCCGTGATGGGGACACTTGCGTAATAGCTCCTTGAACCTTTCCCAAGTTTCATATAAGGATTCCCCGTCCTCTTGTGAGTATGTATTAATTTCAGTCATTAATTTAGCAGTTTTAGCGGGAGGGAAATACTTATATAGAAATTTTTGGGCTAGTTCATCCCAGGTGTTTACCGAACCAGCTGGGAGGGCGTTGAGCCAAGCTTTCGCTCGGTCTTTTAGTGAGAATGGAAACATACGGAGGCGGATGGCGTCGTTTGATGCTCCATTGATCCGAAAGGTATCACATATTTCTAAGAAATTAGTTATATGTAGATGGGGATCCTCGTCCGCAAGCCCGTGGAAGGTTGCGGAGTTTTGGAGCATTTGTATCAAATGCGGTCGAAGCTCGAAGTTATTGGCTTCGACATTCGGAGCATTGATAGCGGCGCCCAGATTACCTACGGTGGGCCGTAGATAATCCATAAGGGTACGTTGGTCCGCCATTGGAGGTGGATCACCCGAAACCTTCTCTTGGTTTTTGGCTTTTAACCTTTTTCTGAGAAAGCGTTCGGGTTCTTCTAATGGTTCTTTTATGTCTTTATTGGAACTGGAGCTCATACACTACGTGAGGTTGGCGTCGGGTTCCAAGTCCTGCAATAAAAACAGAAAAGAATGTTGGTCAGAAGGTTCACCACGGCCCCGTGTTGAGCGAACACGGCCCCGTGGTCGGAATTACAGTGATTGTTTTTCAGATCCCAGTTACTGGAAGTTGGACACGGCCCCGTGTTGCACCGGCACGGCCCCGTGGTCAGCCTTCTGTAACTTGAAAAACAAAAACTGCCAGTAACGATGCTGAGCACGGCCCGTGTCCGACCAGGCACGGCCCCGTGCTGAGCTCTGCAGAAGCTGAAAAACTAAAAAAAATCCTAAAAAATTAAAGAAAAATAAAAATATGATTAGGCCGTTGATTCCTAACTTTCTTAAAATCCTTGTGTCCCCGGCAGCGGCGCCAAAAACTTGATGTGCGTGAAGTGTGTTATATTTTTATGAGTATTTAAGCCCCTTTTTACACTTTTAGCCAAGTTTTAAATTTATAAAACACGATATTTACTAACACTAAACACACATATGGGCAAGTGCACCCATCGTGGACGTAGTATAGCGTTGGTAAGATACCGAGGTCGTCCAAGGACCCAAGAGCTTTTAATACCGGTTTATCCTCAACGTCTAATCAAATCAAAAAGTTAGAAAAATGTTTTAAACTAAGAAAAATAAAAACTAACTAAATGCTGAAAAATAAAATAAAATAAAAACAGATAGACAAGATGAATCACTTGGATCCGACACGTGTATTAGTATAACCTTTGATTATTTTTGCACTTTGGCACTTGTTTAAGAGATTATCTTAGTTATTGTAGTAGGCCCCTCTTTTGAAGGCGACGTTACCCTCAACCCAGTAGTTTGAGTCAGCAAGGATACAATCCTAAAGGGTCGGATTATTGAAAGATAATTAATTAAGTTATTAATGCAAATTGTGGTAGGCCCCGCTTTTGGCGGTGACGTTACCCTCGGCTAAGTAGTCTGAGTCAGCAGGGATACAGTCCTAAATAGCCGGGTTATAGTATTAATAGTAGTTAACTTATGAGGGGGTCAAAGAGTTTGGATCCCCGCCATCCAATACCTATGGGCATTGAAGGAGATCCTACTAAATTTGACCCAGGTCCCAAGCAGGACCTCTAAACGCTGAACAAGGGCAAGACCCTTACCAAACCGTTCCCTTAACCCCCGACCAGGTAGCCAACATACCTCCATATAGACCGTGGAGATATGAATGGTGAAAATCTTTATTTTATATAGACAGTAAAATAATGCCAAGACACCACGGACAAACGATAAGGAAAGATCACCTTCAACATAAGTAACTAGTTATTAAAGTCATTAATACAAAACCAAATAAAAAGTGCAAAAGATTAAAAATAAAAAGTATTATACTAAACACTTGTCTTCACCAAGTGATGTAAGAGACTTAGGCAAACATGGCCTTGATTGTCAAGAACTCTTACGATCAATCTTGGATCCCGAGACGACTCACACACTCTACGATGGACAATGGATGATGGTGGTGGATGATGGTGTTATGGTGGTGGTGGGTGGTAGATGAAGTGTGAGAGAGGTGGTGTGCCAAGGGATGAGAGAAAATGAAGCCAAGCTCCTCTATTTATAGGCTGAACAGAAGGCTGGACACGGCCCCGTGTCCGCTGGACACGGCCCCGTGCTCGTCTGACATTCTCTCTCTTCATTAATTGTAATTGCGAATTACAATTAATGCGCCTGCTGTACTTTCACCACGCCCCCGTGCCCGCTGGACACGGCCCCGTGGTGGGCAATGGAAGCTTCTACTGGTTTGTCTTTTCTGCTGCTTCCTGGGCACGCCCCCGTGTTCGCTGGACACGGGGCGTGTTCAGACTCTGTTTCTTCTCCTTTGCCTTGGGAGGTGCCGTTGAGGGTCCGGGCAGTCTACTTTTGTTCCTTTTCTTGTATTTATGGTAGAATTAGTTGTCTTTTTGCTTCTTTTGTGATTTTGAGCTCATTTCATCCTGAAAATACAAAAGGAAGACAAAACACTCTTTTTCCAACATTAGTATTTAAAAAGGGTTAGTTTTATGCCTTAATTGATGTGATTTATATGTTGCATTTTACACACATCAAATACCCCCACACTTGAACTTTTGCTTGTCCTCAAGCAAAACTCTTTAAATGTGGCTTACACTCTCAAATGGAATAGGTAGAAGAGAAGTTTTTTAGCTTGTCCTAGAGTGTCGGGAATCCAAGGTCTTTATAAGTTTATTTTTATTTATTTACAATCCTATTCGTTATGATTTATTTTGAACTTTTCATAAGATAAATTACTTATTTGGGCATAGCATGCCTTATTAAAATTCTATTTATATACAAGTTCACATACCTCACGGGAGATCACTCAACACTCGGCCGAAGGTGTATATTTTTAGTGAATCACTCGAGAGCGGCATGGAACTTACGCCTTCCATAGGCTTGCCAAGCAATCAATCCTCCTCCTTTTTAACTTTTTACCTTTGTAAATATCAAGAGGACTTTTGGGGTTTAGGGTTAGGCTTGGGTTAAAGGTGGGTGGTTGGGTTAGTGGTTAGTAAAAAGGGCGAAAATCGTAACAAGCGTCGGTTTTCGTAAAATACCTTGTTTTTAGTGACTTTTTTATTTTGAAGTATTTCTCCAAACAAGCTTTTATATAGCTTTTGTTTGTTTTTGACTTCATCATATATATATATATATATATATATATATATATATTTTTTGATCGTCACATAAAAAGGTGAGTTTACGAAAAAAAACGAGCTTGTTACTAAAATAAAGGGTGAAAAAAAATAAAAAGGTTTTTGGTGGGTAAAAAGGGTTTTGGGGTAATGAAATGAAAGGTTTAGGCTCAAAGGGGCTATCTAGGGGGATTTTTGGGTAGGTGATAAAAAAATGAAAAATAATGGTTTTGAAAGAAAAATGGTTAGTCCTAATGCCTCCATCATTTACTTACTTGGGTTTAAGTTGGTAAGGACCGGGAATGTATCGTCGTGGCAAGTTCTAGATTTGTAAGAACCAAGCGGCTATTCACACAAGAAACGAAAAATGAGCATCTAATCTAGATATGTATATTTTTGTGCTCAATAAAGGCTCAAAACTCACTTTTGTGGGAATGGGTTTTTATGTGACCAAGTATATATAATCGAATTTTTAACTAGACTTGTTATGCCGTTTCATAATTTTCTTATGTTGGTTCTTTTTTTATCACGACGCTATCGGTTGTAAACTTGTAAAAATATAACCTTTTTAGAACTTGTTATTCCCAACTTAAACTAAGACAAGTAAATAAAAAAAATGAAAAGTTTTTGAAAAAATTTGGGGTGTTTAGCGGTTCCAATAGAGTTTTGTGTAAGGCTTGTGTTTAGGATTTTGCAAAATTTCAAGGTTTTAGCATCCCCCCCACACTTAAATTACACATTGTCCTCAATGTGTCCAAAAATAATGTTTTTGGTTGATTAGAATGTGTAAAAGTGGGTTTAAAAGCAAAGTTTTGTGTTACTGGCATCCTGGACACGGCCCCGTGTTGACTGGGCACGGCCCGTGGTCAAGTGCCAGTAACAAAAATTAGAGAATTGAAACAGAAGCCTGGACACGGGGGCGTGTCCGCTGAACACGGCCCGTGTCCAGTTACCTGAACTGGGTGATTTTCTGCAGGGGCTCAGCACGGGGCCGTGTTGGTTGGGCACGGCCCGTGTTGAGCCTTCTGTGATGGAGATTTTTGTCGGGTTGCTCTGTTCTTCGTGCATGGTTCCATTTTTCTCGTTCCCTTTTTCATCCATTACCACCATGAGTGTGTTTTATTCTGCAAAAACTAAAAGATTAAACTAAACTAAGGATAGTTCCGCGGAATTCCTCCGTGGTGCGCCACGTTTATAAGGGTCCTTGGCTAGACCCGATTTGAGGTTATATATATTCTGAGTGGGATGCCTTGCTTCCCATGTTACACCGTCGGAGAGCAGCATCCAAGCTTGAATCAATAACCTTCATGTAGTTTACTGGGTCGTCGTCCTCTATTCTCTTCCCAACTTCGAACTTCACCTCATCATCCCCATACCTCAAAGTGAGTGTTCCGTCATTCATGTCTACCACTGCTTGTGCCGTGGCAAGGAAGGGTCTCTCTAGTATAAGGGGGACCTCGGTGTCTTCCTCCATATCGTGTATGACAAAGTCAACTGGATAAACGAATCTGCTTACCCTTACCAAGACATTCTCGATGACACCTTGTGGGAACTTTACGGATCGATCAGCGAGTTGTATGCTTATTTTTGTAGGGCTCGTGGTTCCCAAGCCAAGCCTTTTGAACATTGATGAGGGCATGAGGTTAATGCTAGCCCCTAGGTCGGCCAAGGCATTGCGAACGGGCGATTCCCCTATTGAGCATGGAATCGTGAAACTTCCGGGATCGATTTTCTTTTGGGGTAGTTTATTGAGTACGAGGGCAGAGCATTCTTCGCCTAAATTAACTAATTGCAAATTTTCAATTTTCTTTTTATGTGTAAGGAAGTCTCTCATAAATTTAGAGTATTTGGGCCTTTGGGTTAGGACTTCGATAAAAGGAATATTGACATGCAATTGTTTTAACAGACTTTCGAACTTTGCGAATTGCTCATTGTGGTTTTGACGAATTAACCTACCGGGGTACGGAACTCGAGGAGCCTTGGTAGGCTCTGGTGATGGAGGAGAGTTCTTTTCCTGCAGAGGTGTTGGCATCGTTTCTTCCGTAGGTGGTTGTACTTCTGCAGGCCCTACGGTGCGGTTTCGTAGTGTGATGAGGTGAACTTGCGCCTTTGGGTTTGTTTCGGTATTGCTAGGTAATGCGCCTTGCGGTTTCTCGGAAAAGTTTTGAGCTATTTGATTTATTTGTTTTTCTATGTTTTGAATGCTAGCTTGTTGATTCCTAAAATTAGATTCTAATTGTAGAAATCTTTCCGAGTTTTTCTTATCAGTGTCAGAGACGAGGCGAGATATAGTATCTTCGAGCCTTTCTCGTCCACCTTGTTGTTGAGTGAAATTTTGTGACTCATTTCTTGATTGCTGAAAGTTTGTTCGTTGGGCTTGTTGGTTACTACTATTGCCGGGTTCCCTCCAACCAAGGTTTGGGTGGTTTCGCCATCCTTGGTTGTAAGTTCCCGTTGGGGGACCCGACGGCCTAGGTCTGTTATCAATGTAGTTTACCATTTCTTGTTGATCGTCCGTTTCTTTCATGCAACTCCAATTTTCATGTGACCCACCACACCCTTCACAAGCCATAACCGAGACGGTTTTTGTCATTTCTATTTTTTTTATTTTTGAAGAAAGGGCCTCGATTTGGGCTTGTAAAGAAGTGCTTTCGTCGACCTTATGGGCGCCCAGGGCGATAGACTTATTTCCCCGGGGGGTGTGCCATTGAAAATTGTTTTGAGCAATTTCCTCAATCTGATTATATATTTCGTGTGGGCGTCGATTACCTAAAAGTCCCCCGGAGCTAGAATCAAGTGTCTGCCTAGTGTGTGGCAACAATCCATTGTAGAAAGTGGATACTTGTTGCCATATTGCGAGGCCGTGATGGGGACACTTGCGTAATAGCTCCTTGAACCTTTCCCAAGTTTCATATAAGGATTCCCCGTCCTCTTGTGAGTATGTATTAATTTCAGTCATTAATTTAGCAGTTTTAGCGGGAGGGAAATACTTATATAGAAATTTTTGGGCTAGTTCATCCCAGGTGTTTACCGAACCAGCTGGGAGGGCGTTGAGCCAAGCTTTCGCTCGGTCTTTTAGTGAGAATGGTAACATACGGAGGCGGATGGCGTCGTTTGATGCTCCATTGATCCGAAAGGTATCACATATTTCTAAGAAATTAGTTATATGTAGATGGGGATCCTCGTCCGCAAGCCCGTGGAAGGTTGCGGAGTTTTGGAGCATTTGTATCAAATGCGGTCGAAGCTCGAAGTTATTGGCTTCGACATTCGGAGCATTGATAGCGGCGCCCAGATTACCTACGATGGGCCGTAGATAATCCATAAGGGTACGTTGGTCCGCCATTGGAGGTGGATCACCCGAAACCTTCTCTTGGTTTTTGGCTTTTAACCTTTTTCTGAGAAAGCGTTCGGGTTCTTCTAATGGTTCTTTTATGTCTTTATTGGAACTGGAGCTCATACACTACGTGAGGTTGGCGTCGGGTTCCAAGTCCTGCAATAAAAACAAAAAAGAATGTTGGTCAGAAGGTTCACCACGGCCCCGTGTTGAGCGAACACGGCCCCGTGGTCGGAATTACAGTGATTGTTTTTCAGATCCCAGTTACTGGAAGTTGGACACGGCCCCGTGTTGCACCGGCACGGCCCCGTGGTCAGCCTTCTGTAACTTGAAAAACAAAAACTGCCAGTAACGATGCTGAGCACGGCCCGTGTCCGACCAGGCACGGCCCCGTGCTGAGCTCTGCAGAAGCTGAAAAACTAAAAAAAATCCTAAAAAATTAAAGAAAAATAAAAATATGATTAGGCCGTTGATTCCTAACTTTCTTAAAATCCTTGTGTCCCCGGCAGCGGCGCCAAAAACTTGATGTGCGTGAAGTGTGTTATATTTTTATGAGTATTTAAGCCTCTTTTTACACTTTTAGCCAAGTTTTAAATTTATAAAACACGATATTTACTAACACTAAACACACATATGGGCAAGTGCACCCATCGTGGACGTAGTATAGTGTTGGTAAGATACCGAGGTCGTCCAAGGACACAAGAGCTTTTAATACCGGTTTATCCTCAACGTCTAATCAAATCAAAAAGTTAGAAAAATGTTTTAAACTAAGAAAAATAAAAACTAACTAAATGCTGAAAATAAAATAAAATAAAAACAGATAGACAAGATGAATCACTTGGATCCGACACGTGTATTAGTATAACCTTTGATTATTTTTGCACTTTTGCTCTTGTTTAAGAGATTATCTTAGTTATTGTAGTAGGCCCCTCTTTTGAAGGCGACGTTACCCTCAACCCAGTAGTTTGAGTCAGCAAGGATACAATCCTAAAGGGTCGGATTATTGAAAGATAATTAATTAAGTTATTAATGCAAATTGTGGTAGGCCCCGCTTTTGGCGGTGACGTTACCCTCGGCTAAGTAGTCTGAGTCAGCAGGGATACAGTCCTAAATAGCCGGGTTATAGTATTAATAGTAGTTAACTTATGAGGGGGTCAAAGAGTTTGGATCCCCGCCATCCAATACCTATGGGCATTGAAGGAGATCCTACTAAATTTGACCCAGGTCCCAAGCAGGACCTCTAAACGCTGAACAAGGGCAAGACCCTTACCAAACCGTTCCCTTAACCCCCGACCAGGTAGCCAACATACCTCCATATAGACCGTGGAGATATGAATGGTGAAAATCTTTTATTTTATATAGACAGTAAAATAATGCCAAGACACCACGGACAAACGATAAGGAAAGATCACCTTCAACATAAGTAACTAGTTATTAAAGTCATTAATACAAAACCAAATAAAAAGTGCAAAAGATTAAAAATAAAAAGTATTATACTAAACACTTGTCTTCACCAAGTGATGTAAGAGACTTAGGCAAACATGGCCTTGATTGTCAAGAACTCTTACGATCAATCTTGGATCCCGAGACGACTCACACACTCTACGATGGACAATGGATGATGGTGGTGGATGATGGTGTTATGGTGGTGGTGGGTGGTAGATGAAGTGTGAGAGAGGTGGTGTGCCAAGGGATGAGAGAAAATGAAGCCAAGCTCCTCTATTTATAGGCTGAACAGAAGGCTGGACACGGCCCCGTGTCCGCTGGACACGGCCCCGTGCCCGCTGGACACGGCCCCGTGCCCGTCTGACATTCTCTCTCTTCATTAATTGTAATTGCGAATTACAATTAATGCGCCTGCTGTACTTTCACCACGCCCCCGTGCCCGCTGGACACGGCCCCGTGGTGGGCAATGGAAGCTTCTACTGGTTTGTCTTTTCTGCTGCTTCCTGGGCACGCCCCCGTGTTCGCTGGACACGGGGCGTGTTCAGACTCTGTTTCTTCTCCTTTGCCTTGGGAGGTGCCGTTGAGGGTCCGGGCAGTCTACTTTTGTTCCTTTTCTTGTATTTATGGTAGAATTAGTTGTCTTTTTGCTTCTTTTGTGATTTTGAGCTCATTTCATCCTGAAAATACAAAAGGAAGACAAAAACACTCTTTTTCCAACATTAGTATTTAAAAAGGGTTAGTTTTATGCCTTAATTGATGTGATTTATATGTTGCATTTTACACACATCAACGTTGTAACTCCAAAATCCAAAATCACGCATGTTGAAACACAATAATCACGCATATTGAAAACATTAATCACGCATGTTATAGAACAAATCACGCACGTTGTTGTACGTGAAGTACGTTAAGCCGTATGTACGATATACTTTAGAGGAAGGTTAACGTACGTTAGAGCTTAATGTACTTCACGTACGACATGTAATTAAGCACGTTCATTTTAAAACCACGCCCGTTATACCTCAAAAATCCAAAATCACGCATGTTGAAACACAATAATTACGCATATTGAAAACATTAATCACGCATGTTATAGAACAATCACGCACGTTGTTGTACGTGAAGTACGTTAAGCCGTAATGTACGATATACTTTTTCTACATATATATGATATTTCAACTACTTTGTAAGGATATATATGATATTTATAATTTTGTATGGGTATATATGATATTTTGCAAATTTGTAAAGAAATATATTTGAAATTGCCCCTTAATATATATCCACCTCTATGTCAAACATTAATGTGAAAAATCTAACCTTTTTGGCAGCCTTCAACGGAGTATTTACAGTTGATAAACAGTGTAAAATCGAAAGGTAATTTAGAAGAGGGGGGGGTGTTTCTCCTTTACTCCACATCCATTAACAAAAAAATCATGAAAATCTGGATATAAATTGCTTAACATTTTGCTCTGTTCACAATCTGTATTAATTATACAATCGTGCGGAACAACGGATCAAATTGAGAAGTGATTTTGAAGGGGTTTAAGGGGAGGAGTGGTGGTCACTAGTGATAGATTTCTATCACTCCTACTATCCAATCAAATCATGCCATGTCATCAACCAATATTCTATACTAGTGATAGAAATGTAGGGAGGGTGGTATCACTAGTGATGGAATTCTATCACTCCCAAATTTTTTTAATTTTCATTTTAAAATTAAATTTCACTAATTTTTTTTATTTTTTTTTTAATTTTCATTTTAAAACTCAGGGTTTACCCCCCTGAGTTTTAGGGGCCCTGATCCTGATTCTGATTGTTCTGAAAATTTTAGGGTTTATGCAGGATTACTTGGGGTCTCAATTAGGGTTTCCTATTGGACAAAATAAAATAATAAGTAATAATTTTGGTGAGAGTTGTTACAGGTTGATACTAGGGCAACCCTCCATGTGTGCCCACACAAGACCCTCTTTAATACGTTTAAAGAGGTGATGGGAGAAGAGAAGTTGTACATTGGATATGCTGCATAGCTGACATCAAGGGAGAATGTGAGGTGACCTTAAAGTGGACTTCTGGGAAAGAGCTCACTTAGAAGAATGTGTTTTGTGTTCCTGACTTATGCAAGAGTCTTGTGTCGGGTTGAATGCTTAACAAGTTTGGCTTTCGTTTGGTTTTTGAAAGTGATAAATTTATTTTAAGTAAGCGTGATATGTTTGTTGAAAAGGGCTATACCCAAAATGAAATGTTTAAACTTAATGTAATGTCTGTTAAGAAAAACATGAATAAAAATGCTAATACTTCTGCTTACCTGGTTGTGTCTCCTAATGTTTAAATTGACATTTACATCATGTGTTCTTTAAGAAACACTATTACACTTTCTAACTTTCTAAATTGACACCTACGTCGTATTTTTTTTATATAAGTTACACATTCACTTCTAACTTTTGATAATTGACAACTTTGACACTCAAAACTTTTCTATTTAATAACTTGACACCTCATTTTTTTTAAATTACTTTTATGAACTTACACTGCAACATGAGACACATTATTATATTTTTTTTATCTATGCCGAACCACGTTAATGCCGAACCACTTTACATTGCTATCTAAATTACTTTCACAACTTTACGTCGCAACGACCGAGACATACTTTTTTATATGTGTCTAATGGCATTAATGTCACAAACGTGACGTGTGTAACAAAGTCAGAAACGCATAATATCACATGCAGGCACCACACGTTAATATTATCATTGTACACTGTAATCACAATACATTATATATGTTACACTGAGTTAGATTGGATATATCAAAACGCATTTTTTCATATGGTTAATGCCAGTGGCGAAGCTTGAAATTTTTTTCGGGGTTGGGGGGGGGGGTCGAAAACGTATATACCAAAAAATTTCTATAGAACCGGGGGGTCGAAAACACATATACCCAAAAATTTCTATACGAAAACTACATATATAACACTACTGGCCGAAAAGTTCGGGGGGTTGGATGCCCCTCCCGCCCCCCTTAAAAGCATCGCCCATGGTTAACGCAATACATAACGTGCCATTAGCTATAAACGACTAAGGTGTCGCCGCCCCAACACGTGGCCTATGGCAACAATCTAGGTACTAAAAAAATTATCAACCCGTATGTTTTCTCCAGTTGTCTTTTCCATCACCCATCATCGGCCACCACCATAAACCCAAAACCCCTTAAATCATCAACCCGTATATGGTTAATTCTTTATCTCCCAACTTAGTCCTCAAAACTATTGCTTCTGGCAATGACGTACGAACTTGCACACACCAAGAATTGAGGAATACTTCATCTCTACTCTTTTGTATTAACAAAGAAGACTTATAAAAACTTTACATCATTGCTCAATTATTTATATAGACACTATGTTCCTAATTCAACCCAGACTAGGACTTCTATAATAATAAAACATTAAAACAAATTTTAAATTCAAATAACAAACTATTTTTTTTTATTTTGACTTTAGGTATGATTAAAATAGGTTACAGCTAGTTTTTTTTTATTTGATAAATCTCCTAACAATTATTGCTTAGGAGAGTGGGGGTGGGAGCGTGATGACTTCCCATCACTCGTGAAACATATTAGCACACCGCCTCCACCAACATATATCACGAGTGAAATTTGTCACTCGTTATATATATCACGCGTTATTCAATATTAAGTGGTGAGTTATTTTTGATTGTAGATGGTTGTGTGGTGAGTGATGACGGGTGCCACTAAAAAATGCTTGTGAGTGATAGAATAGTGGCAGATGACATGTCGGGACTTGATTGAATTCTTGTGAGTGATAGAATTCCATCACTTGAGACCACCCCCACTCCCTTACAGCTAGTTTTTTTTATTTAATAAATTTCCTAACAATTATTGCAATAGAATTAGTATCTTGCTGGGTTGGAATATTTTGGGGTAATAAAATGAGAAAATTACTAAAATAGTCAAGAAAAAATTTGACTTACCAAAATAGCCACCTCATGAGTCTTTGGAGAGGGGCATCACGGATTCAAATGCGCGGGATGCCTTTTTCAAGACCTCTCATGCGTCTTAAAATATGGAAGTGACACGTATCTCAATGATTAGGTAGACTCCTCCAATGCCTCAGGCAGACTCATCCAATGCCTCAGGAGACTCATCCAATGCCTTCATCGAATGCCTCAACAGACTCTTCCAATACCTTAGGCAGACTCCTCCAATACTTTAAGAAAATACTTTAAAATATTTAAAAAAATACTAAATATATATATTTTTTTTAAATTTAAAAAAGAGTTATAAGAGTTAATTACACAGTTAGTCCCTGTGGTTTGCACAAAATAACATACTTAGGTACTAATAGTTTAAAATCACCTTCTAGGGTATTAACTTTTCATTTTGTAACGTTTGGAGGTATTAACTTCTAAGGTATTAACATAGTTAGTCCCTATGGTTTGCACAAAATAACATAGTTAGGTACTAATAGAATGTGATTTTAAACCTACAAATAACGTTAATACCTCCAAACGTTACAAAATGAAAAGTTAATACCCTAGAATGTGATTTTAAACTATTAGTACCTAAGTATGTTATTTTATGCAAACCACAGGGACTAACTATGTAATTAACTCTTTAAAAAAATTACTTTTTTAAATTTTTTATACGTAAAGATATCTTGGCTAATTTTAAGAAAATATATAAAAATTTTAAAAAATACTTTAATAAAATATTTAAATTAATTTTTTCAATTATTTTTTTAAAATTAAAAAAATATTTTAAATTTATATACGTAAAGATATCATTAAAATACTTAAAAAATACTATTCATATATAAATTTAAAATACTTTACGTATATAAATTTAAAAAAAATATTTTTTTTAAATTAAAAAAATATATAATTAAAAAAATATTTTTAGTATTTTTTTAAAATATTTTAAAGTATTTTCTTTAAATATTTGGAAGAGTCTGCCTGAAACATTGGAAGAGTCTGTTGAGGCATTGGATAAAGACATTGGATGAGTCTCCTGAGGCATTGGATGAGTCTGTCTGAGGCATTGGAGGAGCCTACCTAATCATTGAGGGGTATCTTTTGTATAAAACCGAAAAAAATACACTAGTACTACGAATATGGACTTGAGCCGTAGCTTGTGCTACGGCTAACTTAAAACTGGTTCCGCCCCTGGACACTACGTTCCTAATTCAACCCTGACTAGGACTTCTACAATAATAAACCAATATAGCAAATTATAAAATTTAAATAACAAACTATTTTTTTTACGTCTAGGTATGATTAAAAAAACTTACAGCTAGTTCTTTTATTTAATACTTTTCCTAACAATTATTGCAGTGGAATTAGTATCTGGGTTAGAATACTTTGGGTAATATAATTCAATTGGCTTTTAAAAGTATAGAATTAGTTGTGCTCTAAGTTGAATTTGTTAAAAAAAAAAATAGAATTAGTTGTACTCTAAGTTGACTTCGTTCATTAAATCCAGGACTTCCTTTCTAGATCAAGGAGAACATTAACATTCATTCACCTACTACAACATTTGATCAGTATGACTAATTACAATTACGTAATCAGTGATCTACCGATTTACAAAGCTGCATTGCTTGACAATTGGGATTCCGTTAGTCAACTATTCGAACAAGATCCAGAGCTGCTGACAAAACAGATAACATACTGGTGGGAGACGCCGTTAATCATCGCGGTTGGGACGAATCGCTCCCACAGTTTCGTGGAGAAGCTTGTGGAACGTATTGTTGCGGTTGGTGCAAAGGATAAGTTGTTTGTGGGGAGTTATGGTGGAAACAACCCACTTCATTATGCTGCTAAGGTTGGAAACACAACTGCTGCTAAGCTTTTGGTGGATCAGAACCCTGATATGACGCGAGTTCCGAATCCTTATGGTAATACACCGTTGAAACTGGTTGCGTGGCATGGGAATAAGGATACGCTAAAATACTTGTTGACGGTGACTCCAGATACGTCACTTCCTGGGGAGGAAGGAAGTAGTCCGTACACTGGAGTTGCTGGTGGAGATCTTATTACTCTCACAATTATGGCTGGATTCTACGGTAAGTCCGATATGTTAAGACAAGTTCATGATACAAAGCAATATTGTTGGTGCACTTGTGTCTGTACTTTGTCTGTATTCGGTCACGATGTAAACGATGTCCTTGGTAGTCTGTAAGTTGACCAAGTCAACCATCCTCCGGATTGACTTGGCCAACAGTTAGAATATGTTTGTTGTCTGTCTGTCTCGAAGGATAAGAGATCGAAGGATGATGTATATCCTTCGATCTCCTCGAAAGATATGCTTCGATATGTTTCGAATGATGGACCTCGAAAGGTCACCTTTCGAGGTACCTGCTGATCCTTCGAAAGCCATGCATTCGATAGATAATCCTTCGGACCATCTATCGGATCCTTCGGTCAGACCTGCTGTGTATGGGTATATATATACCCATGCAGTGTGTTGTTTTAGACAGACACTTAGAGAGACAGACAGAAAGATAGAGCTGAGAGCATTCTGTCCGAAACACACACACACATAGTGAGAGTTTGCAAGTTAGATTTGTAAACATTGTGCTTGTAACTGGAACCTTCATACGTATTAATACATTGGTGTTAATCGGTGAACCTTGTGTGTTGTGTTTATACTTGCTTCATCCCGGTTTGCTTGCTAGCTTGGATTCCGCACTCGCTAGTGAGTTAGTATAACAAGGTTTAGGTTCGTCATCCTCCGGAAAGGGACCTACAAGTGGTATCAGAGCCGTGGCTCTTTACCTTGTTTAAAACCGGGTTTGTTCAAGTTCTTGGTGTGTTTGGACACTAGGTTTAGCACCCGTTTTGGTGGTTTTTCTTGCTTTTCTAAACTGAAAAACGGTTTCTAAACCTTCGGGAGTGTTCAAGGTTGGGTTGGGTAACTTGAAAACTTGTTTTTAAGTGACTTTGAATTTTCCGGCCACATTTCTGGTGTGTTCAGGTGACCGGATCTTTTGGATAAGGTTTGCCATTTTTGGGTATACTTTGTTTGAAAGTCAAAGTTGGTGAAAAGTTGTTGGCAGAACATCCTTTCTGCCGAAAGTTGGTATACCAACCTATCACCTTTCGTACCAACCTGTCACCTTTTTCAGTTGTGTCAGAAGGATTCGAAGGATATCTTTCGACATCGAAAGACCATCTTTCGATCAGGAAGGATCGATAGATAATCATCTTTCGACCCATCCTTCGAAGTCAGAGATCTATCCTTCGAACCAGGGAATCTTTTCGAAAGATAAGGATCCTTCGTGTTGGTGAATCTTTCGAGATCTGTGTTCGAAATATCAGGAGAATCTTTCGAAATCATCTTTCGAGAGATAAGGATCCTTCGTGTGGTCAATCTTTCGAAGTCAATCCTTCGAAATCATTGTTCGAAACTCAACAGGGATCTTTCGAACCTTGTTGATCGTTCGAACAAGTGTTGATCCTTCGAACAAGTCTTGTATCTTTCGATTTGTGTCTGTGTACACTTAACAGTTTGTGCTTGTGTAGATCTTCAATTAATATTTGATCAAAATGAGCTGTACAAGTCCCTGGGATTGGAGTTTGGACTCACGATCCAATCAAGAGTTAGTCACTGCTGCAGATTGGGCAAAGAGTATGTTACCTTCTCCATCAATCAGTCCAAGTCAATGGGCTTTGGTATCCAATCAAAGTCAAAGCATTCAAAACCTTTTGATCAGTGAAAGCGAAACGGGCAGTAACAATCGTCCACCAAAGCTAAATCATATGAATGAGTTTCCATCATGGAAAAACCGCTTTCACACGTATGTCCAAGGGCAAAGCACCGATCTTTGGACGTGTTTCATCAATGCATTCAATGAAAATCTGGAGACTGCTGCGTCCACTTCTGAGGGTTATGCCAATATGCTTGAAAAAGACAAGAAGGCTTATGAATTGGAGAAAAAGGCCTTTGCCACACTTACTCAAGCACTCAACAAAGACATCTACCATCAGTTCTCATACTGCAAGACCACGAAAGCATTGTGGGATTGTTTAGTAGCTAGAGGAGAAGGCAATGCAGCTGCTCGAAAGTCTCGGCATGATTTGTTGAAGAAAGAGTTTGAATCTTTTCAGTTTTTGGAAAACGAGACTCTGAATGATATGACCACACGTTTCTATCATTTGATTAGTGAAATGTGTGCTTATGGAGTTGTCTCTACTCAACAAGACATGGTGAGTAGGTTTGCTGACGCCTTACCTCCAAAGTGGAGCTCTTTCATTGAGCTGTTGAAGCATACTGGAACTCTAGATCAAGTTAACATCTACGAGTTCATTCAAAAGCTGGAACATAAAAATGATGAAGAAATCAGGAAAGCAAAGCGTGCTCCAGCTCCTCAGAATACAGAAATGTACCTTCCAGGCTTCGATGCTTTGGCAAGATCCGCTGCAGCTCAGCAACAGCAACCTAAACTGCAGACTGCATTTGTATCCAACACAAGTTCCTTTCCATTTCCTCAGTCAACAGCTGCTCCACCACAACCTCAATTCGATCCGAGGTCTTACATTCCTGTTCCAACACAGCCACAAGTCCAACCTCAACAACAACAACAACAAGCTCATTATACAAGCAATCCTCAACCTCAAAATCCTAACACAATCCGAGTCGACAACTCAAATCTTTCACATCTTAGCATTGAAGTTGCTAAGGAACATATGGAAATTATCAACACCATGGTCAGTGCTTATTGTGGTTTGGTAGCAGGTCAGCTTGGAAACATCAATATGACAAATGAAGACTACCAACAGATCGACAAGGAAGAAATGGAGTTGATGGATATTAAGTGGGCTTTTGCAAGTGCGGTTAGAAGGGCCAAAGACTTCATGGCTCGTACTGGTAGAACTTCGTTGGAAGGAAAGAAAGATACGAAGTATGGGTTTGATATCAACGCCGTTACATGCTTCAACTGTGGTAATAAAGGGCACTTCAAACGTGAGTGCACTTTACCAACAAAACACGGCAATCACAACCCCTTCAGAAACCAGACGAGTACGACGAATGTGAATGAAAACCGTGAGAGGAGGATGGTGGCAGTTAATAACAACCAGGGACAGCCTGGAACTACAAATCACAATCGGGCTTTGGCTGTTCAAGCTGATGAAGGATGTGACTGGTCAGTGCAGTTTGGTGAAGGTGATCAGGGAAGTGGAACAGCTTTGTATGCTAAGGTCATCGAGCATGTTCATAAAGAAGAGTCTTCTGGAAGTGATGGCAGTTCTGGTTATTCTGGAAGTTCGGATGAAGAAGGCTCTGTTTCTGGGGATAATCACTCAGAGCCTGGAGTGAAGGAGGAAGGAGATGATGATATTCAGGATCTACTGAATGAAGCTGATGAGCTTAAATGTCAGAAATCAATTCTGATTAGAAAGGCGGCTACTGCATCAAAGGAAATGGAAAAGCTATTTTCTGAAGATGGAGCTTTTTCTTTTCAAACTGCCTTTATGGCAAACGGTTCAGCCTCTTCTAGTCAGGTAAATTCTGAACCTCCTGCTCCTAGTATTTGTAAATCATGTGCTGAGATGAAGCTTGAATCAGAAAAGCTTCATAGTCATAACCAGAATTTGGTTATTGAACTGTCGAAAGGCAAAGAGGCAAACATGGCTTTAACCCGGAATGAAAAAGAATTTAAATCTGTAATAGAAACATTAAAGAAAAATGTGTCCGAGGTTAACAAAGTAGTTTACCACAAGCAAGTAAGTATAAATGAATATATTAACATTGTGGAAGAAACTAAAAAGCAATTAGCCATTGCCCAATGCGAGCATGATGCGATCAAACAGAAATTGGATAGTTATTCTAACTCCCAATTTGTGCTTGATTACATCATCGAGGTTCAACAACCGAAAGGAAATCAGAAAGGCATAGGGTATAAGAAATGTCCGCCCCCTTGATGAACAATTATATCAAGATGCCTGATGAGGAAGAAATGCCTCGGTATGAACCCAGTGTGCCTCTTGATGTTGAGGAATTTGCTGCTGGCCTAGGGTTCAAACCGGACAATTCTCCAAATACATCTTCTGAGTAACCGCAAAATTTAATCATCCGTGAAGCAAAGTCCTCCAATTATCGAGGACTATGAGACATCGGATGATGAGTCAGAAGTGGATGTAGGTGAACAGAACAAATCACTTAACAAAATGAAAGGAGTAGTTATTCCACGAGAGAATCACATTCTTTGTGATCCTGATACTCCTGATGTTCCATCTGTTAAGAAGCAAGTGATTGATTCTGTCAAAGTTGATGAGACATGTGTGTCTACTGTTAAAAGCAGTAATGTGTTGTATACACTGGTTGGAGATAATAAAATCTACTCAGATCAAGTTTTTCCAATTAAAAATGTAAATCAATCTTTGATTGATAAAGTCATTGAAGACAACACAAACAAGTTTTTGGGAAAAACACTTCCGGGAATTGTTGTAACACAATGTGATCCAATTCCTAAGGCTGAGATTAGAAAACAGTTTGGTAATCAAAAATCTCCAACCACTCAACAACCTACTGCTTCTAAAGGTAAACAACAACAACGAGCTCCAAAACCAAAGGCTAAGGTTGAATCAAAAGGAGCTCGTTACAAGAAGAAAGCAAAAGATGTTAAATTTGTAGCATCAAAAGGTACAGATAAAATTGAGACTTTTGAAAACAAATCAAACACTGATTTTGTACAACAAGTCAAGATTTTGAAACGTAACAGTGATAACAATTACACCCAACACACAAACGGGTGTGATGAGAGAGCAAGTACCTCAGGTTCTACAGGTTCAACATCTGCTAGTCGATCAAGTTCTCCTAAGTCTGTTGAAAGGAGAACTTGTTTCAAATGTGGAGAAATTGGGCACATCATCAGAAACTGCCCAAATGCTCCAAAGAAGAAATTTGTTGAGAAAGCTCCACCTGAAACAGTTCACCCTCAACGTCGGTCAGTTTCACCTAAACATGATAAACGAACTGTAAAAGAACAAGAAACTAAACAACGACGTAAGAACATAAAAACTGTTGAAAAAGCTTTAAAATATGAAGTTAAAACAGTTCAAAAGGAACCAAGTGTGTCACAACCTGTAAAACCAGAATCTTCAAAAACTGGTAGACAAAAACGAACTTGGTTACCTAAGTCGGGTGACAATTCAGGGGGAGCAATTATTCTTGAAAACCATCAAGAGATTGATATCACGTTTCGTGATGCTCAGGGACGACCCAAGACCACTAAGGCTTGGGTCCCCATTCTCAACTGATGTGTTTAAATGACATGTGCAGGATGTTCTAGGAGGAACTATTAATAGTCATTGGATTGTTGATAGTGGAGCATCCAGGCACATGACTGGCGACTTACGGCTCCTATACGACGTGAGAAATATTAGAGGAGGGTATGTTGCTTTTGCGGGTGACAAAGGCGGTTTTATCACTGGAGAGGGAAGTATCTCCAACGGCATCGTGTGCTTTGATAAGATCAATTATGTTAAGCAAATTGATCACAATCTTCTCAGTGTGTCGCAAATCTGCGATAAGAAATTCACCGTGCATTTTGATGATGCCGGCTGCTATGTGCTGAAGCCTGGATTCAAAATTCCACAAGAATGGATTCTCTTATCGGCTCCGAGAGTTAATGATCTTTATATTCTCGACATGAGCCAGGCGATTACAACATCTGCACAAGTCACTTGCTTTGTCTCAAAAGCCACGGAAAAGGAGTCTATATCTTGGCACAGAAGAATGGGACACATTCACTTGAGAAAGATGAACCATTTGGTGAAAAATAATCTTGTGAATGGTGTGCCTGTTCGAAGTTTTCATCTACAAGATATCTGTGTCTCGTGCCAAAAGGGGAAGCAAACAAAGAAGTCTCACCCGTTGAAGAAAATCAACACTGTCAGCATGCCTCTCGAACGTCTTCATATGGACCTTTTTGGACCTATGAAACACAAGACAACGTTCGGTGATGCCTATTGTCTAGTTGTTACTGATGATTACTCTAGATTTTCTTGGGTATCCTTCATGGCACACAAGAGTCAAACTCCTGGCATCCTCAAGGATCTTCTTACAATGTTGGAGAATCTCTATTCGTTGAAAGTAAAGAGGATCCGAAGCGACAATGGTACCGAATTCAAGAATCAAGTTATGGATGAGTTCTGTACTTCTAAAGGCATTCTTCATGAGTACAGTTCTCGTTATACTCCACAACAAAATGGTGTCGCTGAGAGGAAGAATCGGACGATTATAGAGACTGCAAGAACAATGTTAGTAGAGTCGGAACTCCCTATTCAATTCTGGGGGGAGGCTGTATCGGCTGCATGCTACACGTTAAACAGAGTTCTTACAGTAAAGAGACATGGCAAGACTTGCTTCGAACTCCTTCAGAAAAGGAAACCGGATCTTTCTTATCTTGAACCGTTTGGTGCTCCATGTACTATGATTGAGCCGGATGGAAAGTTTGGCGCAAGAGCTATCGAGGGTTTCTTCCTTGGATATGCTACTCCGAATTTTCGTGTTTGGAATCTAGCTACCAAAAAGATTGAGCTATGGAGTGAAGTTAGGGTTCAAAGGTACACGAGTCCTGTTAGGGCTCCGGGTGATCCGTGGATGTTCGATTATGATGGGCTATTTGACTCCTTCAATCTGCCAACCTTTGACGAAGAATCAGCAGCGGCTAGGATGTTTTTGGAAAGCGACAACGCTGCTGTCTCGCCATTGGTTAGACCTATTGTTGTTGACCCTCAAGCTTCTTCGTCAGTCAACAATATGGTTCAAAATGAGGTTTATGAAGATGCTGCTGATTATAATGATTCTTCTGAAGATGATGAATATCATGATGCAGCCGAAGGATCCTCAGCTCCAGCTGCTCCTGTTCAAGGTGCCTCTGGTGATACACCTCATACGCAGAATATAGACACTGCTGAAGGGAATGCATCCACCTCTACCCACATTCCTGGTGTGGAGTTGGTTGTTGATCTTAATCTTACCAATTTGGGTATCAATGCACGTGTGCCAGATAATCCTGAAATGAGGATTCATGATACCCACCCCCAGCAGAACATTATAGGAGATGTCCATCGCGGTGTGCAGACGCGTAATCAGCTGAGAAACAACCGAAATGCTGGTTTGTATTCAGCTATAAGAGAATCTGGCCAACAAAATGACTGGTCCTTCGCGTGTTACGTGTCACAAGAAGAACCAAAGTCGTGGAAAGAAGCATTGAAAGACAGTGCTTGGGTTGAAGCCATGCAGGAAGAATTACAGCAATTTAACAAGCTTGGTGTTTGGAAGCTTGTTGAAAAACCTGCGAATTACAAGAAGATTGGCACTCGATGGGTCTTCAAATGCAAGAAAGATGACCGTGGAGTGGTTATTCGGAACAAAGCTCGTTTAGTCGTTCAAGGTTTTCGTCAGATTGAAGGGATCGACTACAACGAAGTGTATGCACCTGTTGCACGTCTGGAAGCTATTCGGATCTTTCTGGCTTATGCCTCATTCAAAGGATTCAAGGTTTACCAGATGGACGTCAAAAGTGCATTTCTACATGGTGTGGTTGAAGAAGAGGTATATGTCGAACAGCCTCCAGGTTTTGAAGATCCGGTCCATCCCGATCGGGTTTGGTTGCTCAACAAAGCTCTCTATGGTCTTCATCAAGCGCCACGAGCTTGGTATGCAACCTTATCTACATATCTGCTGGAGAATGGTTTTCGAAGAGGTCTTATCGATTGTACTCTCTTCATCAAAGAACAAGATGGGGATCTTCTTCTGGTACAGGTATATGTTGATGATATTATTTTTGGTTCTACTAATGATGTTTTGTGTAGGAATTTCGAGCGCATCATGCAGGATAAGTTCGAGATGAGTGCTATGGGGGAAATGAATTTCTTCTTGGGCCTACAAGTGCAACAAACGGAGTCTGGGATATTCATCCATCAGACTAAATATGTTGGTGACATCTTGAGCCGGTTCCAGATGTCCGATGCAACGCCCATTGGTACCCCATTGCCAACTAATCACGGAATTACTCCTGACTTGAAGGGTGAACCTGTTAGCCCCTCATACTATCGCGCAATGATCGGATCTCTTATGTACCTCACAGCATCAAGGCCAGACATAATGTATCCAACGTGCCTGCTTGCCAGATATCAAGTTAACCCGAAGGCCTCACATCTTGCAGCTGTCAAAAGGATTTTTCGTTATTTGAAGGCGTACCCTGACACCGGTCTGTGGTATCCTAGGGATAATAACTTTGACTTGGTCGCATTCAGTGATTCTGATTTTGGTGGATGCAAAATCGACGGCAAATCCACAACGGCTGGATGTCAGTTTTTAGGAAATCGCCTAGTCACATGGCAGTGCAAGAAGCAGACATGCGTCGCTACATCAACATGCGAAGCTGAATACATTGCTGCCTCAAGTTGTTGCTCCCAAGTTCTTTGGATCCAACAACAATTGCGGGACTACGGTTTTGAATTCCTAACTACTCCTATTTACGTTGATAATTCTGCTGCTTTAGATATCACTAAAAATCCTGTGCAGCATTCAAAGACCAAACACATCGAAATCAAATATCACTTCATACGTGATTGCTTTGAGAAAAGGCTAATCGATGTTGTTAAGGTCCACACCGATGACCAACGTGCCGACTTATTTACCAAAGCTTTTGACAAATCTAGATTTGACTTCTTATTATTGGTAAACGGCATTAAGGTCAAGCAAGAGTAAAACCAACATCGGAAAATCATTTTTGTAAATATCTTTGTGTGTTTTAAATTTATCTTAGTTTATTGATTTTAGGGGGAGTAAATCCAAAAATCTGAAAATCCAAAAACATCGAAAAATTTCAAAAACACAAAAACAATAGAAAAACAAAAATGAGTTTCCTGGCGAGCAAAAGAGAAAATGATAGTACATCAGTGGTCTATCCAAACCTCTTTAAACCTTAAATGAAAAACGATAAGCAGCTCTATATAAGATGTATCGGTAGGCTCACAATCATTTTAAAGTGTGCAGGGTGATATAAATCTTAATCGACTGAAGATCAGGTGGGAACCATTCATTGGCATATGGTCTTAGTACCGAAATTTCGTTGGATAGATTGCCGAGGTTCTGAGATATTCGGTCTTTATGCTGCTTATCATCTGGGTATCATGGTTGTATCTTTTACCGAAAAATAACGGGGACGCAAGTCTAGATCTTCCATGATACTATACATACGTGTACATAATACATACTGCATTCGACCTCAATAAGTGATAAACAATCACATGTCCCTACAAATAAGTGATAAAATATCACATCTATCCGGGTGTCAAGTTCGTCTCTCTGCTGTACGGAAGTACTGACCTGTTCACGGACTTGCACCTGTGCCCTCATGCATATGAAAATCAAGTTCCTCATCAATAAGTGATTATATCACATAGGGCTTGTTTTCAAATCAAAATAAGTGAGTACCTCACATTTTATACGGTCAAACAGATGATAATCGGTATACTCACCGGTAAGATGAACTCTCGTGCATACCTTGATACGGGAATGTGTCGTGATGTGGATGAACACCGGTCGGTAAGTATAAATCATACCTTAATGTATCCCCTCGCCATGATTACATCTGATAAGTTGAGCTTAAGTGGACAACAATACCGATAATTGTTATAGGATGCTTATCTTAATGTTAACTAACTGAACAACAAGAGTGTTTTGGCATGACCGTACACTGATATGATTCTCTTACCCTCGAAACTCGCAAAAAGAATGTTTGTGTATATTTATCTATTTACTGCTTAACTTTTATTGTTTTCTTTTAAACAGTTTCGTCGTTTGGTGCATATCAGCACGACATTAGCGGTGATGTCGTTTGATAACACTCAAAGGATTTTAAATTGTTGTCTTTTAATTTCAAAAATACCAAAAAGATTTTATGTGTGTTTTAATATAAACTTTATAAAAGCCAAAAAGATTTTATTTCTACTTTATTTTCGATCGTACGATGTTGGAGCTCGAGTCTTCGTTACCTGAAACCTGAACGAAAACCGAACTGACTAAATCTTCATAAACGGCCGAAATTTGCAAGTTTTGAAAGTTAAAACTAAAATTGATAAATTTATTAAACTTTCAAACTGTCGGACGGTGTTTGATTATGACATGGTCATTCGTGTGTCATTTGGTTATACTAACTATTCCAAGCAGTTGTTCTCATTACGCGTTTAGATTTCTTGCATGTGCAGATTCTAAAGGCTAGGAGAACATGGTCGATGACAAGCTTTGGAATGAAGACACGACGAGAAGGCGCTCAAAAGATGAAGATGATCGAGTTGCCGCTGGCCATCATCAACACCACAAGGATCTCACTTCATAAAGATCAAGTTTTTCACGAGCATAACTCAAGGGGGAGCTTATGTTAAGGGGGAGTTTGTCAACACACTTCCTACATGATACGGGTAGTTTGTTGATACACTCTCTGCTTTCAAGACGTGAAGACTTTGAAGATCCTCCGACATTGAAGACTTGAAAGGACATCAGAGTTTTGAGAACTCGAAGACCAAAGACCATCGAAGTTCGAGACGAGTCTACAACTATAGAAGATAAAGACAAAGCTACAGCCAAGGGGGAGTTTGTTGGTGCACTTGTGTTTGTACTTTGTCTGTATTCGGTCACGATGTAAACGATGTCCTTGGTAGTCTGTAAGTTGACCAAGTCAACCATCCTCCGGATTGACTTGGCCAACAGTTAGAATATGTTTGTTGTCTGTCTGTCTCGAAGGATAAGAGATCGAAGGATGATGTATATCCTTCGATCTCCTCGAAAGATATGCTTCGATATGTTTCGAATGATGGACCTCGAAAGGTCACCTTTCGAGGTACCTGCTGATCCTTCGAAAGCCATGCATTCGATAGATAATCCTTCGGACCATCTATCGGATCCTTCGGTCAGACCTGCTGTGTATGGGTATATATATACCCATGCAGTGTGTTGTTTTAGACAGACACTTAGAGAGACAGACAGAAAGATAGAGCTGAGAGCATTCTGTCCGAAACACACACACACATAGTGAGAGTTTGCAAGTTAGATTTGTAAACATTGTGCTTGTAACTGGAACCTTCATACGTATTAATACATTGGTGTTAATCGGTGAACCTTGTGTGTTGTGTTTATACTTGCTTCATCCCGGTTTGCTTGCTAGCTTGGATTCCGCACTCGCTAGTGAGTTAGTATAACAAGGTTTAGGTTCGTCATCCTCCGGAAAGGGACCTACAAATATCACCATCTGGTTTCGGTTTTTTCAGTTTTGTTATTTGGGCTTAGAATTTTTTGTTCAAATAAAAAGGATGGTTTAGAAATAATAAATTTGGGCATAAAACTCTTTTTTATTCAATGACTATATATCTAGGCCTAAATATTTTTTTGCTACATCATTATTATTTTTATTATAAACAAGGCTTGAATTCTATGTATTACAGACTTGAATAAATTAAATATTAAATAATTTGTAACAAATAGGTGAAATAAGAAACTCATGTACATATTTGGTTGTAATTAGTCATTCTGATCAAATCAATAGTTTGTTATTTATAACTAAGGGGTCACAGAATTGTAACATGTGACACAACCAGTTAATTAATTAGGTATAGATAGGTTACTTAACATTCAAAAATAAGAAATACAATTCATAAATTCAATAGTAAACATCAAAAAATAAATGGTTTTTCAGTTATTTGGTTCGCTTTTTTCGATTTTCATAATATACAAAACCGAAAGTGAACTGTAAAATTCCGTTTTCAGAAAATATAAAACCAAATTGTTGGTTTTTTTTGTATGTCTCTCATGTACATTTAATTTGGTTTCAGTTTGTTTGGTTTTTTCAGTTTTCTGCTCAGCCTTACATTAAGCGCAAGATCTTTCATGTTTGGTTTATAAAACTGAAATCTAAGGTTGGATTTGGTGACGCAGATGTGGCGTTAGAGATAGTTGATTCGCACCCAAACATCGTGTTGGAAAATGATAGGAACGGCAAAACGGCTTTGCAAATATTGGCTCTAAAACCAGAAATTTTTCCAAGTGGAAACAGGCTTGGATTTTGGGGGAATTTCATCTATTCTTGTAAATCTCAGTTTTGAATTGTCTCTGTATTACAGTTTGCATATTTTATAATAAGGTAACATAATATACAGTATAAAAACTAATATAAAAATCTAATATTTTGTCGCATCTACTTAGAAGGTTTGAAAGTTAAAACTTTATCTACAGTAGTTAAAATGTTTAAGTTGAAAAAAAAGATACATTGAATGTGGTTTAAACTTTTATATAAGGAACCGTTTTGTAAAAAAAAAAAAAAAAAAAAAAAAAAAAAAAAAAAAAAATTGTAAATGTTTTTCTTTTCTTTAAGAATATATATTATTACAACAGCTATTGATTTTAATCTTCTAAAAACAATTATATTTTGTAAAAATTAGTTAGCGATGATGACATGAACAACCGCATAGGTAGGTGTAATGACATGGCATCCTACATGGACCGCCACATAAGACGAGAGAAAACATATGGTTTGCGTATCAAAACACATGTATTTTATGTTACATTCCTTTTATGATGTCCGATTTCAAAACGGCTCAGTCGGATCAAGTTTGATAGGGTCCTTTGGTTATGGCTTTCAACTTTTTTTTTTTTGTTTGGTGCAAGTGATGCCTATGAAAAAGAGTGAAGGAGCTACTGGAGTCAAAGTCCTGTTAAGGGTTTATAACAAGGTATAAGTCAATGTCTTTAAAGTAGATTCCTTTCGAAGCCTATAAAATTTCGGGGAAAATTATGAAAATGTTGGTTGGCCAAGAGGGTTTTCAATTTTGTCACTCTCCTGCGTCCCTGGAAGGACCACTGAGCATGGGATGAGTCGGCGTATCATGTTGAAGAGTCCATGTATCACGCTCATTCGGAAGAGTCCACCGACGCTTCGGAAGAGTCACCGACTCTTCCCATAAACATGTGGGACACGTGTCGGACACGTGTCAGCTTCTAGGGACATGGACGCATCAACATAACATGCGGACTCTTCCGAAGCTCAGTTGTCCTTCCAAGGACGCAGAAGAGTGACAAAATTGAAAACCCTATTGGTCAACCAACAATTTCGTAATTTTCCCAAAATTTAGTGTACTTAAAGTCCTTGCTTTCTTTGGGTACACTATGGAGCCGCCGTGTCGATATTGTTTTGACGGTATTTAAATTTGCATATTGAGTTGATCTATTTCAGATAAGTAGTATTGATAAACCATCCCAACATCATTTTCTAATAGACACAAAATGCTCCCATGATCCCATCCATATGGCCATATATACATGTATGTTACACAACAGAAACCGGAAATAATAGAATAAAAACTAAGACTCTTAATTGTAAAAACTATATAATCAAGAGTGTGCAATTTATTTTGTAAACTTTAAATCGTTTGGTCATTTTCTCTTGAACAGTTTGCTACTCGATTTTGGAGTGCCCTTGGATACATGGGTAAGCTATGAAATTACATGAATTATATACAACTATTTAGGGTTATGTATCAACTTAATTGATCTCTAATTTTGACATACTCAGCTCCATCAATCAAGAAGATCCATGATACCAAAGTAAATAATAATCTGAGTCGGTTACTAGTAGACCGAATTTGCAAAATCGTAATAGAAAAGGTTGATCACAACATAGCTTGGAAGATTTTAGGATCTGCAATAACTACAGCTGTTGAATATGGGACTCATGAGCTTATTGAAGAATGCATAATAACCTACCCAGGCATAATCTGGTACGATGTTGGTGGCTTTTATTTGTTCCTCGCAGCCATCAAACAACGCCAAGAACGAGTGTACAATCTTGTATACCAAATGTCTGGCCACAAAGTATTTGCGTCAACACAAGTTGATGGTGAAGAAAATGAGAACGCGTTACATATAGCTGCAAAGTTAGCACCACCTCATCGACTTAATGTTGTGACAGGTGCAGCTTTGCAAATGCAACGTGAGCTTCAATGGTTTCAGGTGATTCGTTATTCTGTCATGACCCAATCTTTAAAGATTTGAAAATATTTTTTTATTTATATGAGTTCATTTAGGTCAACTCAAATCATATAACATGTGAATTTAGATCTATTTAAAATGCACAACTTGTCAAATGTCAAAACATGTCACACTTATACAAACTTGTTAACTTAAAATGGGTCCAAATTGGTCGGCACCATCATGACCATTTTTTATCTCCACTACCTACTCATCATCCAGGGGCGGATGTATTATGGAACAAGGGGTAGCCTCCGCTACCGCTTGGTCGGAAAATTTTTGACGTTTTTAGTGTAAATTTTGGAAAAATTTGACGTTTTTTCGATTTCGTTACCGCTTATTTATAAAATGTTACCGCTTGGTCGGAATCCTAGATCCGCCACTGTCATCATCGTTGACACCAATATTGTCGCCACTATCTCTTCCCTCTCTGCCCCCACCATAAAGCGAGTGAAGCCATCTTGATGCTTTCTTTTTAAAACGAATCATTTCAACCTAAGTCCATTTTGTTCAGAACCAATTTGGACCCGAACCAAATTTATACTTTAATAAAACGGCTCATTTTGACCGAAATCCGTTTTTATCATAATTCGTTCGACCCATCATCTGATCGGCAAATTTTTCCAAGCTTATATAAGCCCTTAAAGAACCAAAATATTGAGACATTCTGATTTAAGGTAACTACTAAAAGATAAGTGCATTTTAGGTGTCACGCCAAAAAAAAATCAGCATGATAAAAAAAAAACCAAAAAGAACGCTAACGAGGCACTAGCTAGTTGTCACATCAATATTTTAACGAGGTACCACATTAGATAACGTTAAATTAAAACTTTAAATAGCTTGTTGATTACATTTTTGTGCAGTGGACTTATTCCAAAAACACAAAGATAGTAGTTGCTTCATTTTTGTTTAAATAAATACTATGCGTATTTGTGTAGGAAGTACAAAAATTTATAGAACCTTCTTATGAAGAAGCTTTAAACAAAAACGGGAAAACACCAAGAATGGTCTTCACTGAATCCCATAAAGAGTTACTTGCAGAAGGGCAACTATTAGTGTATATGGTTGGTTTCTGTCATTGTATATATACTATATGTATAGAGTTGGTTAGGTTAGTTAGTTGAGGTGGTTAGACAGTTGTATCTCCTCTATATATAGAGGACTGTATATTGACTTCACAGTAAATGAGATTGAGATGATTTGTGCCTGAACCATCACTTTATGGTATCAGAGCCTCACATCCTCAATTCTGTTACAACACCACCGTTCTGTTATTTTTCCGGCTACAATTTCCGGCCAAAACTCATCCACTCCGATCATCTTCCTCGCTTTTCTGATCAATTTTTTGATCTTCTTTCATCTCTATTTCTTCTGTTTTCTTGATCTTCTTGCTGATTTCATCAATGGCTACTTCTTCGAATTCTAATTCTTCTTCAAACATGACTGATTTCACTTCAAATTCCACACAGACTTTACCAAATATCACAAGTTTCATGCCTGTAAAACTTGACAATGATAATTTCCTGAACTGGCAACATCAGGCTCTTAATATCTTGAGAACTCTAGGGCTTCTTCACTTTCTAAACAAAGAGATTGCTCCTCCTGATGAAACTGAGGCAAGAGAAACCTGGAACAGATCTGATGGATATGTTTCTGCGTTTCTAACAGCTAGTTTGTCACCAAATCTTCTTCATCTTGCAAGAGGAACCACTTCTGCGTCAGATTTATGGCACAAACTTGAAGAATCATTCACTCAACAAGTGTTTGCAAAACAGAATCTTCTTCGCACTCAATTTCATCTACTGAAACAAGAAGATAAGTCTATTTCTGATTACTGTGACTCTGCTCGTACTATATATGATTCACTTGTTGCAATCGGAGATTCGATTTCTGAACATTCACTGGTGCTTCAAATTCTTAACGGTTTGCATACTGATTACCAGATGTTCATTACAAATATTGAGAATTCTGATTATAAACCGAATTATTCACAACTGCGAGCCAAACTTTTGACTCACGAAGCACGTTTGAAACAACAACAAGCTCAGATCTCACCTATTGCTCCGATAGCTGCCATGACTGCGATGAATCTAAATTCATCAAATCCACCACATTCGAACTCTCAATCAGTGACAATTTGTCAAATTTGTGATAAAGTAGGGCATCGTGCATCAAATTGTTATTATCGATTTACTCCGGTGACACAAAATTCTCAGAATTCCAATTCTGGTGGTCGATACGGTAACAATGGTGGTCGTTGGAGAGGTAACAGAGGACGTTACGGCGGTCGTCATGGCGGCGGTGGCAGATCTGGACGGTGGTCGAATGGTGATACGCAACGTCAGTTTTCTGCTCATATGGCTAATTTTGACTGGTCAAGGGTTCCCATGAATGGGAATGGTAGTTTGACTCACTCAGGCAATTTTGATTCTAGAATATTTGGACAAGAGTTTAGTGGATCTGGTCCACGTGCGTTTAATCTGCCAACAGGTGTTACTGGGCTCTCAACTCAAGCAGGCATATTGGGCCCAAATCCAAATGTTACACAAGGCAATCAGAATCAGTTTACTTCAAATTTTGGGCCTAGCCTTGGTCAACAGTCTGCGCCGCCTGATCAGCAAACTTTTGGGCCTCACTTTGGGCCTGATCATTTTGCCCAATGGGCTTCTCATACCGCGTCGCCTCATTTTGGCTTAACGGCCGATCTTTCTAGCATTTGTGAGCGTGTTGACTCGTGGGTTCCTGATTCGGGGGCTACTGCCCATATGACAGCTGACCACTCTCTTGTTTTCGGGTCTGTTCCCTATACCGGGTCCGAACGTGTTGTTGTTGGAAATGGTACGTCGTTACTTATTTCTCATATTGGTTTTGCTTATCTTCGTTTATCTAGTCGTACCATTGTACTTAGACATGTTCTAGTAGTTCCTGGCATTGCCAAGAACTTACTATCTATTACACAGCTTGTCATTGAGCACCCTATTGCTGTCACATTCTCACATTTTGGCTTGTCTATTCAGACTCTAGCCGGACAGCTGCTCCACCACACGCGTGCTAGTCCACACCAGTTGTTCTCTCTCTTTGCTGCTCCTACAGTGTCACGTGATACATGGCATTCTCGTTTAGGTCATCCTTGTGATGTTGTGATGTCTAGACTTTCGTTTTTACATTTGGCAAATAAAAATGTTGATAAACATTGTACTGCTTGTAATGTTTCTAAATCAACACGTTTGCCTTTTCATGCTATTATATCTCACTCTACGGTACCTCTACATGTTATACACTGTGATATTTGGGGACCTTCCCCGGTTGTATCTCGTACAGGATATAGATATTTCATCACATTCATTGATGACTTTAGTCGATTTACGTGGATTTACCCGCTGACCCATCGCTCTCAGGCTATTGATTCTTTTCGTCATTTCAAGCCTCTAGTTGAAAACCTCTTTTCTTGCACTATCAAATACCTTCAGTGTGATGGTGCTCCTGAGCTTATTCATGGGCCTATGGCCAAGTTTCTTTCTGATTCTGGTGTTGGTTATCGTATTTCATGTCCTTATACACCCCAACAGAATGGGGTTACCGAACGGAAAAATCGGCATCTTTCGGAAGTTGCCCGTGCTTTATTATTCCATGCTCATCTACCAAAGAGATTTTGGTATGATGCGTACGCTACTGCAGCTTTTCTCATCAACCGATTACCTTCACAAATTCTTCATCATTCTTCTCCTTATGAGGTTATATTTGGTTCTCGACCAGATTATTCGATCCTTCGTACTTTTGGGTGTTTGTGTTATCCATTTCTTGGGGATACCCGTGAGGATAAACTTTCACCCAAGTCCATTCCTTGCATCTTTGTTGGTTATGCTCCTTCTCATCTTGGCTATCTTTGTTATGATCCTCACTCGTCTCGTACTTACACATCTCGACATGTTCGGTTCTATGAGACTGTGTTTGATATTCCAGGGAGCTCTTCCTCTTCCGTTTCTTCTTCCTCTTCTTCTCTTGATCCTCCTTTTTGTATTCCTCCTCCTTCCTCCGTTCCTACTTCTTTTACTCCCATTTCTTCAGTTTCTCCTATTTCTCATACTCATTCTTCTTCTCCTTCGTCTCCTCCCTCTTCTCCTTCTTCTCCTCCCCCTCCTCCCCCTCCCCTTGTTCCTACTCATCCGATGGTCACCCGATCACGTGACCACACTATTCAGCCTCGACAGTTTCCTGATCATGTTCTATATCAGGCTTCTACTGCTCCTACTACTGAGCCTTCTACCTTTCGGCAGGCACAGCAGTGGTCTGTTTGGTGGGATGCGATGCGATCTGAGATGTCCGCATTACACTCAAACAAGACCTGGGTTCTTGTTCCTGCACCCACTGATGCTAACATTGTTGGCTGCAAGTGGGTTTATAGGATTAAGCATAATCCTGATGGTTCTGTTAGCCGATACAAAGCCCGGCTTGTTGCCAAGGGCTTTCATCAGACAGAGGGTATTGACTACACTGAGACTTTTAGTCCTGTGGTCAAACCTACCACTATTCGACTCGTTTTATCTGTTGCATTTACACGTGGTTGGACTATTCGTCAGGTTGATGTCAACAATGCCTTTCTTCATGGAGATTTATCTGAGACTGTGTACATGTCACAGCCTCCTGGCTTTGTTGACTCCTCTCATCCACACCACGTTTGTCTGCTGCAGAAGGCTCTTTATGGCCTGAAGCAGGCTCCTCGCGCTTGGTTTTCCAAGCTATCTTCCGCTCTTATTACTGATGGTTTTATACAGTGTCTTTCTGATACATCCTTGTTTGTCTATAGCAGAGATTCTGTTATTTGTTATGTTTTGGTATATGTTGATGATATTATCATCACCGGGAGTTCTTCAGCCTATGTTACAGGGTTGATTGAGCGTTTACACTCTCAGTTTGCACTCAAGGATTTGGGTGCTTTATCATATTTCTTGGGTGTTCAGGCTACTTTCCATGAGGATACTTTACATTTGTCACAGCAGCGCTACTTATGTGATTTGTTACAGCGCACTGGTTTGGCTGAGTGCCGACCTTTATCTACTCCTGTGTCTTCGGGTCGTCAGCTTTCTCGACATTCTGGAGATCCACTGTCTGATCCTACTTTATATCGGAGTACTGTTGGTGCTTTACAGTATCTTGTCTTGACCCGTCCCGAGATTGCTTATGCTGTCAGTAAGGTGTCTCAGTTTCTTCAGACACCTACTGATCGACATTGGGTGGCGGTCAAGCGTATTTTGCGGTATCTCAGAGGCACTATATCTCATGGTTTGTGTATTCGTCGGTCTGATGTATTTGATTTGCATGCTTATTCTGATGCTGACTGGGCGGGTTGCCCTGATGATCGACGCTCGACCACTGGTTATTGTATTTTTCTTGGACCTAACCTCATCAGTTGGAGTTCCAAGAAACAACATACTGTTGCTCGGTCAAGTACTGAGGCTGAATATCGGGCCCTAGCTCATACTGCTGCAGAGATTCGTTGGATTATTTCTGTTTTACAGGAGCTACATGTTTCTTTATCGGGTCCACCAACTCTTTGGTGTGACAACATTGGTGCTACTTATCTTGCAGTCAACCCGGTGTTTCATCAGCGTACGAAACATCTTGAGATTGACTTGCATTTTATTCGTGACATGGTGTTAGCTCAGACTTTACGTGTTCGTTATGTGCCTACTACACTTCAGCTTGCAGATTTATTGACCAAGGGATTGTCTTCAGTTCGATTTGACACCCTGCGGTCCAAGCTTCACGTGGCTGCGCACTGTTCAGCTTGAGGGGGCATATTAGTGTATATGGTTGGTTTCTGTCATTGTATATATACTATATGTATAGAGTTGGTTAGGTTAGTTAGTTGAGGTGGTTAGACAGTTGTATCTCCTCTATATATAGAGGACTGTATATTGACTTCACAGTAAATGAGATTGAGATGATTTGTGCCTGAACCATCACTTTAGCAACAATGGATGAAAGACACAGGATCTTCATGTACTGTGGTGGCAGCTCTCATAGTTACAATGGCATTTGCAGCCGCGTTCACCGTCCCAGGTGGAAATCAAGACGATGGAAAACCGTTGTTCCAAAGCAAACCAACATTTATGCTTTTTATCATATCAGATGCGATCGCATTGTTTTCTTCAGCAACTTCAGTGTTGATGTTTCTAGGGATTCTTACTTCACGGTATGCAGAAGCTGACTTCCTTTACGCATTACCAAAAAGATTGACGATTGGACTTCTTTCGTTATTCATGTCGTTAGCAGCAACTATGATTGCATTTAGTTCGGCTCTTGCACTCGTGCTTGAAGGTAAAGTTACATGGATTGCAGCTCCACTTGTTATAGCAACAAGTATTCCAGTTTGTTTATTTGGCTTGTTACAATTTCCTTTACTTGTGGAGCTAGTTAACTCCACATATGGAAAAAGCATCTTTCACCAACAGAATGTTCGAAGAATTCATTAACTTGTTATATATTTTCAGAACATCCAAACAAGAAATAATGGGAATCCAGCACTTTTGATTTGTAATAGAATCCTAGCATGTTTTTAATTGATATGAAACAAGCTTTAACATGCACACATTTCACGTTTGGATGAAATTATTCTTTAGGTAGGGTTTGATCCATTAATTTATTATTGATATGTATTGGTGATTTTGAATTTAGGGATATATATTTATACTTAACTAGTAGGCAACCCGTGCGACGCTGCGATGGCAACAATTTGCAACGCGTTACTTGTTTATGTTAGTTTACCAAACCTCGTGTGATGTATTGTATAGTAAACAGGTACTCGTTGTAGCAACCGAAAGATAAAACCCAATAATAAGAGTTAAGGAGTGAATTGCAAGTTTTGTCCTTTATTTTTAGGCCATTTTGCAAGTTTTGTCCTTTATGTTTAAATTTGACGAGTTTTGTCCTTTATGTTTGAAAATCAAGCACGTTTTACCCTTTGGGGCAAAACGTGCTTGATTTTTAAGGACAAAACGTGCTTGATTTTTTAAACATAAAGGACAAAACGTGCTTGATTTTTAAACATAAAGGACAAAACGTGCTTGATTTTTAAGACCCAAAGGGTACAACGTGCTTGATTTTTAAACATAAAGGACAAAACTCGTCAAATTTAAACATAAAGGACAAAACTTGCAAAATGGCCTAAAGATAAAGGACAAAACTTGCAATTCACTCCAATAATAAAGTCGTGATTAGGGGTGCAAACGAGCCGAGCGGCTCGCGAGCTACTCGAGATATACAAATTATGTTTAAATCTTAAATTTTGTTTTATAGGCTGGTTTTGCTGGAGATGATGCTCCAAGGGCTATGTTCCCGAGTATTGTCGGCCGACCACGTCACACTGGTGTAATAGGAGAGAAAGATGCTTATGTTGGTATCGAGGCTCAGTCAAAGCGAGGTACTTTAAAATACCCAATTGAATATGGTATTATTGTCAGCAATTGGGATGACATGGAAAAAATCTTGCATCACACTTTCTACAATGAGCTCCATGTCGCCCCAGAAGAACACCCGGTTCTGTTAACCGAAGTGCCTTTGAATCCTAAAGCCAACCCTGAAAAGATGACGCAAATCATGTATGTTCGAGACATTTAACGCACCTGCTATGTATGTTGCCATTCAAGTTGTTCTTTCTCTCTATGCTACTGGTATTATACCTGATTCAAGAGACGGTGTGTTCCTATTTACGAGGGTTACGCCTTGCCATACACCATCCTCCGGTTAGATCTAGCAGGACGTGATCTAACCGACTGGTTGATGAGAACGTGGGTATTCATTCACCACAACCGCAAAACGGGAAATTGTAAGAGACATGAAAGAAAAACGGGCGTACATCGCTCTATACTATGAGCAAGAGCTCGAGACTTCAAAAACTAGCTCTTCTGTTGAGAAGAGTTTCGAATTGCCAGGTCATTACCATTGGTCAACCATGTTAATATTCCTAAGAATCAATCCAAATTCTTTGAGCAACAATCAATCCAGATTCATATTTCACTAAAGAGGTAAACAACTACTTCAAATTCTTTAATTTGAAAATTGTTTATTAGTTTGATTTCATGAACATGAAACAATATCGTCATAATACCGATTCTAATCATTGTAGTTAATTAAAAAAACGTGCCTTTGGAAGTTAACTGGTATATGTACCAAAGTTATGTTCTATAGTTATTGAATGCTTCATTATGAATTTAAGGACTGATCAAAATATAATTTGAGAGGAGATAATGGGATGGAAAGTTGTTAATGGTGAGATTATGTTCTATAGCTATTGAATGCTTCTTCATTTCAGAGAATGGGATGGAAAGCTGCTCAGAAGCTCATACATCTCATACATCACTGGAAGATTTTGAGAGGAGACAATGTAAAAGATAATATGTTATTCTTTCACAATAAAACTTTGCACTTTATACGATTATGTTTAAATAAATGGTTTGTTTATTATAGGTAGGGGCAAAGATAGGGATGAAACCGGCACTATAAAACGTGTGATTCGCTCTCAGACTCGTGTTATTGACGAGGGAAAGAACCTGGAGATTAATCCTTTTTATATAAATTTGTTGTATGTATGCATGTTATAATATTCACTCATCACTTTGGATAAAAAATTGCAGGTAAAGAAACATATAAAGCAAGGACAAGGTCATCAAGTTGGGATCTTTACAGTAGAAGCCCCTCTTCATGTCTCAAACGTTTAAATTGTTGACCCAGTTACCGGGTATATTCGGTACCAGTACCAGTTCCCATTTTTCCCGTATTTCAATACCGGTATGGTACCGGTATTCACGGGTAAAACACCGAGGTAAATACCGGTACTGTACGGTACCGGTATTTATGGTTTAATTGGTTTTAAATACGGCTCACCAAATTTATCACTTGGGGCCACACTTATGCCATATTCTTCATTTGTCAATTTCGCAGAAGATTATCATTTTGTGGTTGTAAAGTGTTGACGTGCGTTTTCCTTTCATAAATTAAAGAATGATGCTTTTGTTTGTCATGTATTTAATTTATTTTAATTTTGTGTACACTTTATATAGATTAGCTTTGTGTTCATAGGTTCATTCATGTTGTTACTATAATACATCAACGTAACCCGTCCACCGAACGGGTATTAAACTAGTTGATATGAAACAAGCTTTAACATGCACATTTCACGTTTGGATGAAATTATTCTTTAGGTAGGGTTTGATCCATTAATTTATTATTGATATGTATTGGTGATTTTGAATTTAGGGATATATATTTATACTTAACTAGTAGGCAACCCGTGCGACGCTACGATGGCAACAATTTGCAACGCGTTACTTGTTTATGTTAGTTTACCAAACCTCGTGTGATGTATTGTATAGTAAACAGGTACTCGTTGTAGCAACCGAAAGATAAAACCCAATAATAAAGTTGTGATTAGGGGTGCAAACGAGCCGAGCGGCTCGCGAGCTACTCGAGATCGGCTCGAGAAAAAGCTCGAAACGAGCCGAGTCTTATCGAGCCCGAGCCGAGCTTGAGCCTCAAAACAAAGCTCGTTTGTTTATCGAGCCCGAGCTCGAGCCTCACATGTGAAGCTCGTTAGGTTCGTCGAGCCTTATCGAGTCTTAGTGTAAACGAGCCGAGTCGAGCCGAGCTTATTTAAACTTGTTTACAAGCCGACCTCGAACCTAAAAATAAGCTTATTTAGTAAACGAGCCTGAGCCCGAGCCCGAGCTTTACTTATCGAGCTCGCAAGCCTAAAAAGTCTATTATTTGTATTATGTTTATTAATATACTAATTATTAGATAATAAACGAGCCGAGCCTGAGCCGAGCTCGAGCTTGATAAAATACAAATGAGCCAAGCTCGAGCAATGAAAACAAAGCTCGAATCGAGCCGAGCTCGAGCCCGAGCTCTCATAAGTTAATCGAGCTCGAGCCTGGCCGAGCTCGGACTCGGATCGGCTCGTTTGCACCCCTAGTCGTGATATGTCCAAAAGGATATCCCCACATGTTTCACACCGATTAAAATCCATAAAGAATAATGGCATTGCTTCTTCTAATACCAAAACGGGTATCTATTCTCAAAAATAACCACGTTTTATTGATGTAGATGATAAGAACAATAAGACAGAAGTAAGCTTTTGTAATTCAGCTCTCTAGAAAGAATTCTTATATCTAAACAACTACAGCAAAGGCACCATTTATAGGAGATGAAATAATGAGAAAAAAAGGAAACTATATCAGTCTTCATAACCCTTGAAAGCACCAGCTATAGATTGAGACGATGATTGAGGGAATTGAAGACAAACATGGAAAGCCAGCGAAGATGCAGCTCCAGCTCTAAACAGGGACAAACGGCTCTTTCTTCTGAAGCCCTAGCACACCGACAAAGAAGCCAAGCAAAGATAGAGGGCCTGAGACTTATTGGAAACATAAACTGGGCCTAGCCCAATACAAGAACCTGATATAAGAAAAATACAAAATAAGCCCAAAATTAAATTGATAAGAAAGACTGAAAATTTAACACCCCTCCTCAATTTAATTGGCAAAAACATCAAACATTTTTATTAATTTACACATGTTGTCATGTTCATTATTTAGAAGGCCTTTGGTAAATATATCTGCCAGCTGATCCTTAGAATAAGTAGGCAGGATTTTAATATCTCCGGAAGCAATTTTTTCCCTAAGAAAAAGTAAGTCAATTTCAAAATGTTTTGTTCTATCATGAAATATAGGATTTTCAGCAATAGAGACGGCTACAGAATTATCGCAAAACAAAGGAATGGGGAGTTTAATATTAACTTATAGCTCCTTAAGAATGTTAACGAGCCATAGAACTTCACATGTGGCAGAGTGTCACACCCCCAAAATTCACACGCGGAGTACCACCGCATGGAGGCGTGACTGACCAGGATCAAGCCATCAATCATATTGAACATAGCATAATTTAAATAAGTAAAATAATTCGTTAAAACCCAACTCAATATAATTGATGTTCTAAACCAAACATAGTATCAATAGCGGAAGCATAATAATGTAATCCCAAGGTAAATCATAAGTTCAATTATTCGAAACGTTAAACATAATATTCGCGATCCATTGCCCACAACGACCCGCTCCTCCAGTGCAAGCTCCAAATGTACCTAAGGTCCTGCAAGGCATGTAGCAGAAGAATCAACAAAATGGTTGAGCGAGTTCACAGTACGTAAATGTATAACAGTATATATATCAGGTGATTCTACTGGGCCGATAGCAAGTTCTATTAGCGGGGGCTTCCCATGTTAGTGAACCACTAGACTATCCGTACTATCCCTGTTCTTCACATCCGAGAACAGTAGCGCGTATGGGGTGTACGTAGGTTTTACGTACGTATCCTTCAGAACCGAGGATAGGAGACGCGGGTGTGTACGCGGGTTTCGCGCACGTATCCTTCGAACCGAGGATAGAAGTAAGCAATGCGTACACGTAGGTTTTACGTGCGTGCCTGACATCCGAGGCAATAATTGGCATAAGTCCACGTAGGTTATACGGAAGTGTCCTGACATCCGAGGACCATGGTAGATAGTCTAGGAAAGCATAGTATGAGTACGTTTTTAGTCATCATCAATCCTTTATCCCATTCCCACAACCCGGGAATCCCATGCCTTAGTAAAAGTGTGAACTCACCTTGGGTTTGCTCGGTATGCTAAGTATGTGCTCAAAGTAAATCAATCACGTCCTAGGGTATGCACGTATACACAATCAGTTTATATCCAAGTTGTTCACGTATAGGCATCATTACAGAAGTACTAGCATGTATTCGTTATCACATAAATCATGCACCTCACTTAACAACAGTTAACTAATCCAGTCAACCTTTAACAGAGTTAGTTACTGTGCAAAATAACCATGTTGGCGAAACAAGGATTTTTGGCGAAACACATAAATTGGCGAAACACAGGTTGACGAAACACATTGTGTTTCGTCAACTACTCTTTGACTAATCAAATTTCTATTTCGTTAATATCCTTGGCGAATCACGTTTTCTATTTCGTCAAACATCCTTGGCGAAACACTTTCTGTTTCGTCAATATCCCCTTTGGCGAAACACACTTTTGTTTCGTCAAAGACAAAACTGTTTTACTAAATAATCATGTTACAAGACTCAAGTGGCCGACATAAATAATCACCGCCAAATGCTATAGGGCCGATCACATTTTTTTGTCAAATGACTTGAGATGCTCACGTGAAAGGTTAGCCATTTTTATCATTTGGTTCTTTAATATTAGTGGGCCAAGAAAGTAACCAATACCCCTTTTTGAGCCGCCCTATCCCACCAATCGGAATCCTTGGCCGCCTAATAATAATATTAGCCAAATAAGTGAGGTGGTCATGTGCATTGTTAGCCGACTGTCACACTGTTCGGTTAGCCGTCCCATCCCTCCAATCTCACAAGTGTATGACATGAAAGATAACATCTTAACACACACACATATTACACATTACTGACATTGAATCATAGAGCATGTGCCACACTATTTCATATTAATCATTACACCCAACAATGGCATGTTAGTATTGGACCAAACTAATAAATAGTCTGCAAGATTATCACATGAAACATGGCACACATAATCACATCCACCGATTCCCACATATCTACTGACAATATCATGCAAGAATGAAACTTAAGGGCCGATGATTGTTTAAGTTCTCATACTGTGATTGGACCAACATGTGCACTAGCCGTCATCTTATGCCATCAATAATTATTACCCTAAACAAGTCACCATGATCAATACTACATTAACTATTATATTCGGACATTGAGAAACGACAAACACACAGGTGATACATGATGATCAAATAATAAACGTAAGGTAATAATTAACACTAACCACAGAGAATGAGGAATTGAAGTTTACGAAGTAACCAGGTTGCCGTCGCTTAGATGATAAGCCCTAGGGTTTGAGAGTTTTCTTTTGTAACCGTTTTATGTGCACCTCCTAAATTAATATAATCACGTACAAGGGTTGGGCCTATGTTGGGCTTGGCGAATCAGATGGGCCAGCGAATCACCATCTGTTTCGTTGAGCTTGGAGTTTGACGAATCAAGCTTGTGTTTCGTCGGGATTGAGATTGGCGAACCACTTGATCCGTCGAGTTTATTCATGTGCTAAACGATCTAAATTTTCTAAACAAGTTCCACATTATAACACCATACAAGTAGCATGTAATAATCACAACACGTATCACCTAATTACAACATGTACAGTCAAAGTCAATGGTCAAAGTCAACGAGCATTTAAAGTCGAAAGGTCGAGTTGTCACATTATCCCCAACTTAAAAGAAATTTCGTCCCGAAATTTGGTACGTACTTACTGAGGAAGCTAGATAGGTCGCATCGTTCACTGGTTTTCCTGGGGTGTCACATCCTCCCCCCGTTGATCTGGAATTTCGTCCCGAAATTCCGTGGTAGTAGCTTCAGCCTCAGCAGTAGTTGTATTGGTTCCGAATAACTGGGGATACTTTTCTGTCATCTGGTCTTCGCGTTCCCAGGTGTACTCTGGGCCACGACGGGAGTTCCAACGAACTCGAACAAGAGGGATTCTCTTGTTTTTGAGGACCTTAACATCCCGGTCCGTGATTTCAACTGGCTCCTCGACAAACTGCAGCCGCTCGTCAATAGTGAGTTCCTTAAAAGGAACTATGAGGGTCTCATCTGACAGGCACTTCTTCAGATTCGACACGTGAAAGACATTGTGAACTGCACCGAGTTCAGCTGGTAGGTTCAACTTGTAGGCTACTTTGCCAATCTTTTCTATGATTTCGAACGGTCCAACGTACCGAGGGTTTAGTTTGCCCCGTTTGCCAAAACGAACCACACCCTTCCAGGGTGAAACTTTAAGTAAAACCCGGTCCCCGACCTGAAATTCCAATGGCTTTCTACGCTTGTCCGCGTAGGCTTTCTGACGGTCGCGTGCTGCCGCCATGCGTTGTCGTATTTGTGCAATCTTTTCCGTAGCGTCCACTACAATCTCTGGACCCGTAATCTGACTATCCCCCACCTCTGCCCAACAGAGAGGTGACCGGCATTTACGTCCGTACAATGCCTCGAATGGAGCGGCTTGTATGCTGGTGTGATAACTGTTATTGTACGAAAACTCCACCAAAGGGAGATGCTTTTCCCAGCCGTTGCCGAAATCGATAACACATGCCCGAAGCATGTCTTCAAGAGTTTGAATCGTTCGCTCATACTGCCCATCCGTCTGAGGATGATATGCTGTGCTCATGTCTAATCGTGAGCCGAAGGATTTATGCATCGCTTGCCAAAGTTCTGACGTGAATCGTGCATCCCGATCCGAAATGATGGAGGTGGGCACCCCGTGCCTCGAAACAACTTCTTTAAGGTAGATGTCTGCGAGAGTGGAGAACTTATCCGTTTCCTTTATAGCCAGAAAGTGTGCAGACTTGGTGAGTCGATCCACGATCACCCATATCGTATCGTTCCCACGCTGAGATCTAGGTAGGCCTGTAACGAAATCCATGGAAATTTCTTCCCATTTCCATTGAGGTATCTTAGGCTGCTGAAGTAGACCCGCTGGTTTCTGATATTCCACTTTGACCTTTGCACATGTCAAACACTTGCCGACGTAAGTAGCGATGTGGGCCTTCATACTAGGCCACCAGTATGTAGTTCTGATGTCGTGGTACATTTTATCCGACCCTGGATGTACCGAGTAGCGGGACTTGTGAGCTTCATCCATTACCAGCTCGCGTAATCCGCCAAAAAGTGGGACCCAAATACGCCCCGTTACATAGTAGGCGCCGTCTTCCTTTAGTTCCATTCGTTGCCTTGAGCCACGTAAGGCTTCAGCCTTGACGTTTTCGGGCTTTAGAGCTTCTATCTGAGCAGTTCGTATCTGTACAGGAAGACTGGACTGAATAGTGAGCTGCAAGGCTCGTACGCGTCTAGGTAGAGTGTCTTTCCGACTGAGGGCGTCAGCCACAACATTGGCCTTGCCTGGATGGTACTTGATAGCGCATTCGTAATCGTTTAGTAGTTCGACCCATCTTCGTTGACGCATGTTCAAATCCTTTTGCTTAAGGATATGCTCGAGACTCCTGTGATCGGTGTAAATCGTGCACCTGGTACCGTACAGGTAGTGTCGCCATATCTTAAGCGCGAAAACAACAGCTCCCAGCTCTAAATCGTGCGTCGTGTAATTCCGTTCGTGAACCTTGAGTTGACGTGAAGCGTAAGCAATAACCTTATCCCGTTGCATCAATACGCACCCAAGTCCCTGTATCGATGCGTCACAATAAACCACGAAGTCATCTGTGCCCTCTGGCAATGAGAGAATAGGCGCGCTGCAAAGCCTATCCTTTAGGTACTGAAAAGCGGTCTCCTGGGTCTCTCCCCAGCGATAGGTGACACCTTTCTGTGTCAGTAGCGTAAGCGGCTGTGCGATTTTGGAGAAGTCTTTTATAAATCGTCTGTAGTAACCCGCCAAACCCAAGAATTGGCGTATTTCTGTTGGTGTACGTGGTGCAGGCCAGTTCTTGATCGAATCTACCTTGGATGGATCAACATGAATCCCATCCTGGTTCACCACATGGCCTAAGAAGTGGACTTCACGAAGCCAGAAGTCGCATTTGGAAAACTTGGCGTACAGCTGTTCTTTTCGAAGAAGTTCCAAGATCAATCGCAGATGATGTTCGTGCTCCTCCTGACTCTTGGAGTAAATCAGTATGTCATCGATGAAGACAATCACAAACTTGTCTAAGTACGGCTTGCACACCCTGTTCATCAGATCCATAAATACGGCAGGCGCATTCGTTAACCCAAATGGCATGACAAGAAACTCGTAGTGACCGTAACGAGTTCTGAAAGCGGTTTTGGAGACGTCCTCATCCCGGACTCTCAGCTGATGATACCCTGACCTCAAGTCTATCTTGGAATAGTAACTCGACCCCTGCAACTGGTCGAATAAGTCGTCTATACGCGGAAGAGGATAACGGTTCTTCACTGTCACCTTGTTCAGTTCACGGTAGTCGATGCACATCCTGAAAGTGCCATCCTTCTTCTTTACGAAAAGTACTGGTGCTCCCCAAGGCGAAGAGCTTGGACGAATAAAGCCCTTTTCCAAGAGCTCTTGTAGCTGCTTTGACAACTATTCCAGTTCGGTTGGAGCTAAACGATACGGTGCGCGGGCTATAGGTGCTGCTCCAGGAGCTAACTCAATCTGAAACTCGACTTGGCGATGAGGAGGTAAACCGGGTAAATCTTCAGGAAACACTTGAGGAAAATCACGCACAACTGGTATATCCCCCAGTTTCTTTTCCTTTGCTGATGCGTCAGCAACGAGTGCCAGAATGGCAGTGTGCCCCTTTCGTAAACATTTCTGAGCCTTCAAAAAGGAGATGATGCCAACCACTGCACCACTCTTGTCGCCTTGTACTTCGAGAGGTTCTTGACCAGAACGTGGAATACGAATAACCTTTTCCTTGCACAAAATCTCTGCGTGATGTTGGGACAACCAATCCATACCGATAACGACGTCGAAACTACCCAAAACTATGGGTATAAGATCAATCGAGAAGGTCTGACCAGCTAGAACGATGTTACAACCCTTGATTACATGTGCCGCTTCTACACTTTTACCATTTGCTAGTTCTACGACGTGTTTAGTGTTTAGGGGTGTTGATGTGCGTTTTAACAATTTACTCATTTTCAATGACATATAACTTGTATCAGCACCCGAATCAAATAAGACAGTAACATAAATATCGTCGAGAAGAAACTTACCCATAACCACATTGGGATCATTCACTGCGTCACCCCGACCTAGCACAAAAGCACGACCCCGAGCTTCGTTGCCATTGTTGTTGTTGTTTCCCCCGTTATTGTTGTTGTTCCCGTTGCCCTGATTGTTGTTGTTGTTGTTGTTGTTCTGGTTCCTGTTTAGCTGAGGGCAGTGTCTCTTGATGTGACCTTCAGCACCACAATTATAGCACCCCTTGTTGCCCTGTTGCTGATTCTGCTGTGCCGGTGGCTGCTGCTGATTCTGATTCGCAGGACGAGGGCTTCTACAGTCTTTGGCCTCGTGACCCATCTTGAGGCATCTTTGACAACGGCCCCTGTTACACTGGCCGCTGTGGTGCCTGTTGCAGTTGTTACACTTTGGGAGGTTCCCACGATATCCGCCCTGCCTGTGGCTACCTGAAGAATGCTGGCTGGGACTCTGATAACTGTCAGTCTTTCGCTGCTGGGCCTGAGACTGAACTGAAGCTGATCCCTTGCTGGAATCCCCATCCCATTTTCTCTTGCTGTCACTGGGAGTAGTAGGAGTAGCTGAAGTAGTAGCGGTGGTAGTAGCGCTGATACGTTTAGGCAGTTTGTTCTGATCCACTGCCTGGTCTGTGATGCGGTGAGCGAGGCGTTGAATATCCTGGATGTTATCAAGGTTAGCCGAAGTAACATGGCTCTGGATCTCTGGCGCCAACCCTTTGAGATACAACTCAATGCGCTTAATTGGAGGGTCCACCATGGTTGGACACAGCACGGCCAGTTCGTTTGACCTTTTGGTGTAAGCTTCGATTTCCGATCCAGTCATCCTCAGGTGGTACAACTCATCTTCCAACTTATGAATGTCTTCCCGAGTGCAGTACTCTCTCTTGATCAATTCCTTGAAATCATTCCAGGGTGTGGCGTTAGCAGCTGCCAACCCTAAGATCTGAACTTGGGCGTTCCACCAAGTTAGGGCTATTCCTTCTAGCGTGCCAGTGGCGTATTTCACCCTGCGAGCCTCAGGGCATTCGCACATTTCAAACACTGACTCTAGCTTTTCAAACCAATGGAGGAGTCCCACTGCCCCCTCGGTGCCACTGAAAGTACTTGGACGACAGTCCATGAAGTTCTTGAAAGTGCAGACAGGTTGCTGCGCGTGTTGACCTATTGTGGACGAATAGGAGAAAGTTAAATACGAGAGTTAATGCAGGATCTAAGGATCCTAGTATGAATCTATACTGCAGGGTATACTACCTGCTTGAGCAGCTGCAAGTGCCGCAGCAACTTGAGCTTGAACGAGAGCCTCTAGCTGGGCTTGAGTCATGTTAATTCGTCCAGACATGATCTTCATAGCAAATGCAACATGAGTTAGAGAGGTTCGCGAATAGAGCGATGACAGAAGAGTGTAAGCACATAGGGGTTCTCATGTAACAACGTATAGTAAGCAATGTAATCTAGCATACTACGAGCAAAGTTCTAAGCAGTTCTAGCAAGCAGGTAATAAACATAAACCTTATTACCTAAGATGTCGAGTCTTGCACGTGGAGCGAAGCGTCGTTGTGGATCATCGAGAGCACTGTTCTGGTTATAGTCTGGTTTAATAAAAACGTTTTCCCCATATTAAAACCGAGTTCTCTATAACCAATGGCTCTGATACCAATCTGTCACACCCCCAAAATTCACACGCGGAGTACCACCGCATGGAGGCGTGACTGACCAGGATCAAGCCATCAATCATATTGAACATAGCATAATTTAAATAAGTAAAATAATTCGTTAAAACCCAACTCAATATAATTGATGTTCTAAACCAAACATAGTATCAATAGCGGAAGCATAATAATGTAATCCCAAGGTAAATCATAAGTTCAATTATTCGAAACGTTAAACATAATATTCGCGATCCATTGCCCACAACGACCCGCTCCTCCAGTGCAAGCTCCAAATGTACCTAAGGTCCTGCAAGGCATGTAGCAGAAGAATCAACAAAATGGTTGAGCGAGTTCACAGTACGTAAATGTATAACAGTATATATATCAGGTGATTCTACTGGGCCGATAGCAAGTTCTATTAGCGGGGGCTTCCCATGTTAGTGAACCACTAGACTATCCGTACTATCCCTGTTCTTCACATCCGAGAACAGTAGCGCGTATGGGGTGTACGTAGGTTTTACGTACGTATCCTTCAGAACCGAGGATAGGAGACGCGGGTGTGTACGCGGGTTTCGCGCACGTATCCTTCGAACCGAGGATAGAAGTAAGCAATGCGTACACATATGTTTTACGTGCGTGCCTGATGTAACACCTCGAATTTTTCGTCCAATGACGTGTTAACACGTGTCATTTGATTACACGTGGCATCCATAATAAATAAAGGACTAATTTTGACAAACCTTGAAAGTATATATAAATTCGAGGGTTATAAATGTCAACAAGGGTAAATATACTGTATAGTAACCCTAAATGGTGCTTGTACCTTCAAACGAATAAATCATGAATCGTACGGAAGCGAAACGCGGAAGAAAGTGAGAGATTACGAGCCACAGGGGTTAACTGTGTCAACATGTTTAATTATACCTCTGAGTGACCCTTTAACGTTCCCAAGGCTTCGTAACAGTATTATACGCTCACTAGAATATACTGTAAAAATTCCGCGAAGTTCCGTTTTAAAACGAGAGAGTCATACTCAAATTCGTATGAGAAGGGTTAAAAGCGTCAATAATGAAAGTTAAGGCTTTCTGAATAATTAATAAACTAACCGGGGACTTAATAACGCGGGTAAATATCACGAGGTCCCTAGTTGTAATTAACCGAGGGCCAAACCGCAAAGTTACCCCTTCAAACCCGAAAGGTCAGGTAAATCATTACGAAAGATTTCGTTATTAATTACCAGATTTTGTCATCATTACAAAAAGATTTAAAAATCCTGAAATTCTAACCTCAGGCGGCCCGCGTGAAGTTTTGGGTTAAGTTGAGGCGGGCCGCGAGCCTCCTCTTTTTCTCGCCTGATTTTTAAAAGTCAGGCGGCCCGCGTACAAAAGCATGGATTCTCCATGCGGGCCGCGTCAGGCGCCCAGATGCAGAAACATGTTTAAATAGCCTGTTCAGCCTTCTAAAAGACATTTAAAGCCTTTAAAGCCTTCCAAGAGGCCCCTAATTGACCCCTAAACACTAGGGACACATGTTGATGAGTTGTGGTGAGTGCTAGACCTTGTTGTCAAACAATTGTGGTGAGTGAATTCACTATAAAAGGCCACAAGTGTTCAAACAATCCCACACACCTTCATCTGCATTTGTGGAGCACTTCTGGAGCTCAAGCTTCCTCCCAAGTGATCTCTGGTCGTTCATAGGACCCTTGTAAGTATGCTCGACCTTTTCTTGTTGAGTTTTCGCTTAGTTATAGCCTAGAAGTCAAACCGTCGTAATTAACGGTTGACTTAAAGATTAATCACAATTGGTCCAGTGATTTGTTGAATCAATGATAGTTATAAGTTGGTAATCATGTGGGCTATAAACCCTTAAAAGGGCACCCTGTGATTCCCACTCTATCTAGGTCGAATGTCGGGTCAAAGTTGTTTATAAAAAGTCAACAGAAGCTAGATTTTCGATTTAACGCATAAGTAACAATGTAGAAGGCGTATAACCTATTTTGTCATTCATATAGCTTGATAATAACTTTAAGAACTGATCTAAGCTTGATGATCCGACAATTTATTGTTTTGACCCGGTTCGGAACCGAAAGTCGCAAAAGTTTGACTTTTGCATTGACTTCAGTTCTGACCCGTTAAAGATCGATTTAGACATGCCTTAGGACTCTCTTAGGACCAGGTTACATGATGGTATAAACCTCTGTGACCGGTTCGTGGTTTGTCCGAGTCTTTTACGCATTTCCGCTAATTACTTAAAAGTTGACCGTAACGCCCTTTATAAACTTAAACGAGATTTTTGGACATGTGAACGGATCATGACCTTGGTTACTGAATTCTAAACATGTCCCTAAAATTTCATGTCAATCCGAGGTCCAGAATAAGAGTTATGCCAATTAGCGCAAATTGCGAAACTTTAGTAATTAAATAGCGCAATTAGCATAACGCCTATCTAAACCCGGATTTCGACACCAAGCCTTTTACTCACTGATGTAAAATAATATTTTGGGATTTTTAAAGATTTTTAATTATTTTTACCTTGCTCATAACCTGCGGTTATGGCTACGGTTCGGTAAATACCGAATATGCCCTTTTCGGCCATAAATCGAGTTCTATAAGGTCTTTTGACCCGATTCCAGTTGCTACTGATTTTAAATAATAAATAAAGTATTTTACACTTTATAAACGGATCGGGAAACTCAGATTCCCTGTAGAACTCTAAAACCTCTTTTATAATCTTTAAAAAGACCGAAATACCCCTACGGGGCATATTATTAACTTAAACTCATTACGGGCATTATGGAAGGTATCCTACTGATACCACAACTTCTTTAAAGTATATTGGCTTAGGAAAACAGTGTAGGACTCTAACGGATACCCGTTGCGTCCTTTGCGCGCACGGTTCGGCTTATGTAACTAGTTTACATAATTTAGCCGAAACGGGTCAAACTATATAGTTTTAACCCCAAAACCCAGAGTATGATTGTTATACCCATATGAAACAAGTCTTCAAACTTGTTGGGTCAGAATCACACTCCATTCACGGTTTTCGCCTTTCACGCGATTAAACCGTAACAATTCTTTAAGACTGACCGGTCTAAGCTTAGGCTTAATTAAAAGACCCGTTAGCATTCTAATTGGTTATTTATGCCATCGTTCCAGACTAGAGCCTTCCGGTAAATTGTACCTACGCTTACTTAAGTGAATACGGCTGAGTTATTATTCTTGCTATTTTAAGACAGGAGCTAGCTCAGGTAAATACTCTTAACTTATTTCCCTATACGGGCTTGGGATACGGTATAATAATACCGCTTGGTCGGGTATTGAATATTTAATCGGATTGTGATTAAATTATTGAGGTAACCCGGTTTGATCTGTATTATTTGAAATAAAAGCCTTTAGGGGTTAATGACCATGTCCCGGATATCCTTGACATCATTGTATTATAAAATGGTCACGTCTTATGCACGGGGTGTAGGCATACACCTGACAGTTGCATAAGGGAAACGGTATCTCACGCTCAGTGGGCCTATACTTGTGATGTGTCTATTAATCATGACTCGGTTTCTATATCGGGCCCTGAACGTACAACGAACATGTAAATCTGTATACAAGATCATAATTATGATTGTCTCAAGTTATAAAAGATTAATTTTGCCTCTGTGCATTTTAATCAAAGTGTCAAAAGAGTTTGTGCCTGGTGCATCTAAATCAATTTTCCTAAACTCTTTTCAAATGAGTCAGTTGAGTGTATTTACCAGTGAAAACTGACGTATTTTCAAAAGTCTAAGTGACAGGTACAAGTACGTAATAGGCTGGAAGCTGCTCAGGACATTAATAAGGAATCTTGAAAGTTCTAGGCGTCTAAAGTCTGTAGAACAATGTTTATAGATCTGCCTGTGGATCCCTTACTTTCCGTTGTAATACTTGGATATTACTTTTATTCGGAATAAAATATATTTATCTTTTGCTTCCGCTGTGCATTCATATATTGTGTGGTTTGACTATATTGTTGCCAACTACGTCACGGTAATCCCCCACCGGGCCCACTGGTGAGACACGTGGAAACCGGGGTGTGACAGGTTGGTATCAGAGCCAACATTGAGTGAATTAAACACTATCCTTATGTGTTTAATCTCAATGACACAATTGCACATACTTGAGTCTAGACTTAACATAGGAATATTCTAAATTCTGATCTGGAAATTTTGCTTCCAAATTTTTATACGTCGCCAAGCGAAGGAGCTGTAATAGGAAGTCTCCACATCCGGAGTCTTGAACTGCTGAGCTTCGTACCGCGACCAGGATGAAACGTGCAACCAAGGAGAAAGCATTCAGGAAATGAATGAAGAAGAAACTCCTCTTGCTGAAGATCGTTTCCTTATTAGTCCTTATAAGGACATAATTATCTTTCAGTCTCTGCGAGGACAACATTATTCCTTTCAAGTCCCGCTTAGGGCAACTTTATACTTCCACTTTTATATAATGGAATGATTAAGTTTAGACTTTCATTCTAAATAAGAAATATTAAATAAATCAAAACCATTCCTTTTATTTGATCTGCCTAAATAAAGAATCTTAAGGGGGTGAAACCTAGCCTGGTGTCTTTTAAGATCCGGTCATGATGGTACGACCTAATTAAAAGATTCAGATTCGCTGTTAACCTATGTAAACATGTTAACAAATCATGGCAGATGTGATTCGTTAAAATCGCACACGTCATTCTTATACAATAATCCTTTAAAGGATTTCAAAACCCATATAAATAATTCATACACTACTAGAAAAAACACCTTTCTTGACATGCATTGCGTGTCATAAAAGGGTCTTTATGACACGTAAATGCGAGTCGTTAATTGAGGAGTCATAAAATTAACATGACATGCATTTGTGTGTCATGTTTTTATGACACACATTTAATGACACGCATTCATGACACACATTTATTGACACACATTTAATGACACACATTCATGACATTCATTTTATGACACCTTTTAATGACACACATTAATGACACTCATTTTATGACACTCATTTTATGACACTTTTTAATGACACACGTTCATGACAAGCATTTATGGCACATATGTATGACATTCATTTACGCGTGTCATGCTTTAAATTGTATAATTTTTTTTATAAAATTACTAATTTGCCCTGGATACATGTATAATAACAAAAACAATAAATCTTTTTCATAAAACAAATACACATATATATATACCAAAACAATCCATTACATAATCATTTGTCAAGTATGCTACAAATATTTAAGGTTAACAAAAAAAGAATTGTTTTGTCAATACATTATCAACACCTAAAATACGATTTATAACTTAAAAATAGAGTTAACCAGATAAGTCGACCAATCTTCACGAATGCCATCCATATCCGCAGCCGAGTATTCTTCTACTCCTTTCCCAACCTGAGACAACAATTAAATAAAATAAATCTTAAAAATCAGAATTTAATCCTAATATATGAATTTAAGCATTTGTTTGAATATAAATACATATTTCTCTAATATACAGACTAAAATATGCTTAAACTTACATTATCATTGTCAAGTATTTCAACTCCTTCGTAAGCTATCTCCTTCACGAACTTCATCACATAGTAGCCCCATTCAGTACCTCCTGGCTGACGTGGACACTACCACAATTAAAAATATCAAGAAATGTGAAACCATTGCGATTTATGTTTAAACTAAAGGGTGTTAATATTTACAATATCATTACAACCACAATTTACATAAGGGATTAAGTGCTTACCCTAGCGTTAATCCATACGAGTTTAACCCTTATGTTGGCACCACTTTCTGAAGCATACACGGCCGTTGCCCTGTAAAAAATCAAAATTATATCAAAGTATATTCCAACTCTTTTATCATCCATTATGATAATTTGTATTACTTGCGTATCAATAATTTGCCTCACCTGCTCATCGACACTTCTAGGCCGTAAGGAATCAAGATAATAGCAAGTACTTGTTTTCAGGTTTAGTACTGCCAACACCCAATGGTTTCTTCAAAATCCAAAATCCAAAATCCAAAATTCAATCAAAAAAAATTAAGATAATAGTCCTTTACGAATACTTATTTAAAAGGAAAATCAAACCCGGGGTTGTAGGGCAATAGGATGATGTCATTGCCCTTTCTTTCATATAATCGATCTGCAACCGCTCTACTTGCATCCTCGATGCATTTGGGTTTGGGTTTGCGTTGATCAGCCCGCGAAATTACAGACGGGTTCATAAAACATATTCCACGATCATGTATTTTCTCTTTCTTAATTTGCTCATACAGAAACCTGCAGTTAACATATATAAATCGAATCAATAAAATAAATTTTGTTTTATGAACGGTAATTTATACTAGATATAGGTACTTACATTATATAAGAAGTGATGACAGCACCTGTCAGCTCGGTGAATGTAAAAACCGCTTCAAAATCATCACAATTTAAGTACATGTAACTATCATGCCCAAATAGATCGTACTCAGATGCAACCATGTAGAAATAACTAAACCATCTTTTCTTGGGTACCCCTTCTTAGATCCTAGGTGAAAACCTTTATTCAAAGATTCAATCTCAATGCCCAAAAACTCACTATATACAACAAAATAAGTAATCCTTTTTTCCTCTTCCTTACCCTTTCTTAATAATATCCTTTGATTAAAAGCTGAATTGTGAAACCTAAAAACACTGTGCTAAGATAACCAAAGCATCATTTGCATAAATATACATTATTATAACAATACTTGTAAAAATCAAAGTCAAATTCGATATAACATTTTCAAAATCAGCAACTAAAATATATTTGTTGGCTTCAAAACATAAAAAAAAACTCTAGTTATAGAACATGATTTTACAACTTTTGATGCTCAAAAGACAACTCACTTTAGCATACTTATGCGAAATTGGCCATTCACCACTGATTGTATACACCAAGACAAATTTTGTAATGTATATAAAACTACTCATATTCCAATGGATGATTTTGGAATCTGGAAACCCGCCCATTCGTATTCTCATAGTCGTAGCCGCTGATGGCTTTAAGAAACCCAAAATATATAAAAAAAACTCAAAAAAAAATTGGAGGCCCAAAGCCCTAGCCTTAGAATACTTGAGCCATGGGCCAGCCCTGGTGAGCAAAATAATAACCATATAATGTTAGAATATCTAAGGACATGTCAAAATTGAAAACCAATACATGTGTATTTCTAAACTATGTTTTACAGAGTTAACCAAAATTCTAAACTCACAACCGAGAGTTGTGAACTAGCAACATAAAGTGATAAAAATTAATTTCATAAAGGTGAACTTAACAAATTAACACGAAATACTCAGTTAATATGTTTAGGAACATTAGTACATTACCTTTGTTTTAAATGTTGAAGTAACTATAGCACTAAAGCTCTTTGAAGCCTTTCATCAAACAGTTGGCAGGCATCTTCAAACCTATTGAAAAAATTATATATAATGAGTATGTTAAAACATAGCTTTAATGATACCAAAGAAAAACAAAGCATCAATGTTGTCCATACAATGCATGCTAAGAAAAAAAAAGTAGTTCAATACAGTCTCATAAACAAGCAGTATCGGTGGTTGTCCAGGGTGGAGCGTCCGCATGGCTATCTGGTGGTGCCTGTATCACACCTTCATCTGGAACTACGTGCAAAAGGGGGAAGCCTTTCTTTGAGATCGATTCAGTGTTATCGATGGAATCGATTACGGCCTGCGGGAGGGAAACCGATTTTGATGAATGAGGGGGAGGAGGGAAATAGGTTAAGCAGTTTAATTTGGGGATAATAGATTTGGGGGAAGTAATATTTAGGAGGGAAGTAATATTTGGATATATTTTGAAATATAAGAAGTTACCGCTATATATTAATTATTTTTTATTTTTGAATACACATAAAACATGTTTCAAAATAAATAAATTTGTTTATAAGTACGAATAAGTAATTATAATATTATAACTTATTTTTTTCTATTAAATAGAGGTTATATAGAAACTTAAATAATAGTATATATTATGTATATATGTATTAATTGGGTCGTAAACCACTTAGAGATGGCAATAAGGCCTGTTTGGGACGGGTTCAAGTAATCTCAATCCAAACCTGATTAGATAAGCTTATCCTAAACCCATCAGGTTTCTATCGGGTAATTACCCGTAGGGTATCGGGTATACCTGCAAGTTTCGGATAAACCCATTAATTTATAAAAAATACCCACAGGGTATACCTCACCCAAAACTCATTGGATATCTATCGGGTAATGATAAATCAGATACATTTAGCATTATCACTATAAATATATATCAGATAACTACAATGTATATAAATAAAATACCAAAATGTATATAAAAACTACTCAAATGTATAGATGATAAAATTATAGTATGCCAATATTAAATATATATATATATATATATATATATATATATATATATATATATATATAGGGGAGGGTTATCTTGAGAACGCTAAATATTGCGAGAACCGTGAGAACGAATGAAAAAACCAATCAAAACCAATTTTTTTAATCCAGATCTCATTGTAACTAAGATACAACATCAAAAAACGAATTTACAACATCAAATAATTCATTTCTCCTTTCAAAATCATTTTTTTTAGATTTTCTACACATGTGTAAATATAACAGATTTACACATGTGTAACTGGCAAATTTACACATGTGTAAATTTTCTTTATTTACGATTTCACATAAATTTAAACGTGTAAATTAAATTTCTAACATTGTATTCGAATAATAATGATAAGTGTAGAAAAAAATTTTGAATTTGAATTGTTTTTGACAAAGTTCTCGCGGTTTTTTGATTCGTCTCGCGATATTTAGCGTTCTCATTTAAACCCTCCTATATATATATATATATATATATATATATATATATATATATATATATATGGGTGTGTGTGTACTCACACATATTTAAAAAAAATATAAAAAAATTATATCGGGGATTCAATCGGGTAAACGGTTAATCAGGTCAGGGGTAAACAAGTATATCACCAAATCCCAAACCCATCCCAAACCCGCACAAAACATAAAATCTAATCCCAATCCCTTACTCGACTTCCTAAGCCCAACCCGTCCCAAATGTGTCGGGTTTCTTGCATGGTTGCAAAAGTCGCTAGGCACTCCTAGTCGGCTTTGAGAGTACTCGGGACTACTCGGGAAGTACTTGGCCTAGGCGGATATTACTCGGGGAGTAATTAGCCTAGACGAACAATGCTCGGGCCTCGGCAACCTACCTTGTAGCGAGTACTCGGAGCCTAGGCTGGACTTTTACAACCATAGTTTCATGTTTACCCATTGGGTTCAGGTTCGGTTGTCATCCCTACATATTAGCTTTATAAGGATGTATTGGGTCATAGAGGATTAAACTGGGTTGTAGCGAGTCACGCTTTACTGTTATGAGTAAAATTAGACCTCACATGTTTTAGTGGATTATAATGGGATTTATTGGGCCATTTTGGATTTCAAAAGGTTAGATCTTGTGTTATAAAAACCATATACAATATAATAAGAGGGCAATAATAAATCATACATGTGTTAACAGATATATTGGGTCGTAATATGCATGATGACTCTTTATGGGCCACGATGGGCTTTATTAGGTCGTGTATGGTGTTAGTGGGTCAGATCAAATTTTATTGAGTTGTATTAGATCATAATAGACACTAACCAACAGATCATACATGTCTTGATAGGCTAGAGCGGGGTTTATTTAGTCGAGATGAATCTTAATAGTTATGTTGGGGTTTGGCGAGCAATATTAGCGTATAGTGGGCAGTCATAATATAACAACCCTCGGTAAAACCGACATTCTCATAATAATTCCGACACCCTAATATAATTTTAAATATGTCAATTTGTCTTTATATGCACCCCGTATGTGAAAACCGAGCCTAAAATATAAAATAACATATAAAATAAATTAAAAACCTTAAAAGATAAGCTGAGGCGGGCCGCGTAGGGCCTCACCTCAAGCTCATGCGGGCCGCGCGAATGTGAAACCAGACTTCGCCAAAACCATAAGTTTAGGCGGGCCGCGTACAAGTTTGGTTAAGTCCATGCGGGCCGCGAGCCTCCTGAATTGTGGCATGACCCGGAGCCGACACGTGTCATCATCGTGTTGAAGCTAGTAGGTGATCCGGACAAGCTACGCTTTGACCGCCTGTTGACGCGGGCCGCGTAAGGCCTAGCCTTACTTCACGCGGGCCGCGAGGATGTCCGATTTCACAACTATAAATAGGAGGCAACGGGAGTTCAGTCTGCTCGTTCAATTTTCGATTCTCAAATCACACTTTCTGTAGGGAGTTATTATAGCCGGGTATTATACCCCCTAAATTAGCGAGGTTCTGCTACGATGTAAGTATTATAACCCCTGGAGACGTATTAGATACGCTGCCCGATTGATCTAGTGTTCCGTAACGGCTGTCGTGGTTCTGCCCGACGTAGTCGTTGGAATGCCGTCTCGGGGAGGGTATTACTAATGTTAAAATGGGTTATTATACTAACACGTGCATTTGTGTACATTATAGATATTCACCAGGAAATCATAAAGGAAAACCCTAAAATAGCAATGTGAGTAATCTCCTTTTTGTTAACAGTTTTTACAAAACCTTAACCTTTTTATAATGCAATTTAGCAGTGATTGAGTCTTTGTAATTCTACAATTACTGCCGGTATGTTGGGGTTTTGTATACAAAATTGGAGTAACGTTACCATTGGACGACGAGTTAGCCAATGTGTAATATGACCCTCAGTCAGACTTGACACTACTGAATGAGTAATTGGGTAGATGGAAACATTGTAATCGCCCTCAATACTGTTTAAGTTAAATTAAAAATTCTTGATTAAACTGAGATTCATTCACCAGTATTTTCCACTGACAAAACCTTTTTAAAACGCGTTTCAGGTAACAAAATGTGAAAGCCAAACTAGAAGCCAGCTGGACAGCACTGAAGGCTTGGAAAAGTGGCTATAAAAGTTACCTAAATAAAAGAAAGCGTTTATTTCAATAAAGTGGGATTTATCCCTGTAATTCAGTGTGTAATAAAAACTTGGGTTTCACCCATGTGTTTGATATTATAAAATAAGGTGGTTTACTCTGATTTAAACATTTCCTAACTACGGTCCTGATGAAATTTCCGCTGCCAAATAAATTAATAACGTGATACCACCGCAACTAGCTCACGGCCGCCCGTTCCCGAGAAAAAGGGATCGGGGGTTGTGACACACAAGTCATACCATCTTAATGGACATATTAGGCCATATTAGGCCATAGTGGATCTAAAATGGTTATATCGACCTGTAGTGAGTATACTAGGATCATATGTGTAATAATAGTTAATGCATTTTTATTGGAGCATATCAGGTCTTAACTGTTATGACAACTCTTAGCGAATCATGTAGGATGACAATTGAGTCTGAACCCGATGGGTAAACTTGAAACGTAACATATTTGGTACGGATTTGGGCCAGTTATTGGGATTGTTGATATTACTGTTTACCCAACCTAATTGTCTGATAAAGTGTATCTGTTTACCCGATATAATTTCTTTTATATTTTTAAATATGTATATATATGGTACATCCATATCTTTTAGTACATATAGGTATCTTATTTTGTACACATTGAGTTATTTTATATATTTTTATAGTAATAATACCAAATGTAATTGATTAGCAGTTACTTGATAGATTACCTAATGGATTTTGAGTTGGGTATATGCCTACTAAAATATTTTAAAAGAACGAGTAAAAATAATTGTGATATAAACGTTATAATACTTGAGAGTTAATTATAATTTAGATTTGTAAATAAATAGCAACATTTATATTACATTTATTGTTAAATTAATAGTACTTGGAAGTTTTGATAATTAGGAGCGAAAAACTTTAAAGAAGTTGGAGGAAAAGTAAGTATGTAGAAATTTTAAGATAACTAATCGGAAGTAGAATATTCTATACTTACAAAATACTAGAATTGTATTGTATATGTATGACACACAAAAACAGTTTCATAAATTTATTAAATTTTGTACAACTATTACATTTTTTTCTTGACACGCATTTAAACGTCATAAAATAAGTGTGTGTCAAGATGGATCTTGTTTTTTTTATGACGCTAAAAAGATGACACACAAAAAAATGTGTCATAAATATATTAAATTTTGTAAAACCATGACATTTTTTTTCTTGACAGGCACTTACGAATGTCATAAAATGAGTGTGTGTCATTATTTGCGTGTCAAGATAAATCTTGTTTTTTTTATGACGCTAAAAACATGACACGCAAAAAAGAATGTCATAGATTTATTAAATTTTATAAACAATGACATTTTTTTCTTGACATACGCTTTTGTATGTCATAAAACATGTGCGTGTCATTGTTCGCGTGTCAAGAGGAGTGTATTTTCTAGTAGTGATAAATCATGGGTTAAGTCATCAATAAAGATGATCACTTATTAAAACATCCATTAGTGGTGTAGTGCCTACGGGCCAAACTTATTAAAACATCCATTAGTGATGTAGTGCCTACGGGCCAAACTTATTAAAACATACATTAGTGATGTAGTGCCTACGGGCCAAACTTATTAAAACATCCATTAGTGATGTAGTGCCTACGGGCCAAACTTATTAAAACATCCATTAGTGGTGTAGAGCCTACAGGCCATACAAATTGTCATATAAAACAAAAGGGCAGTGGTAGTCTATGACTCCCTGTCAGAAAAAGGTAATGAACTAGGTTCAAACCTCAAGGCTTTGATTCTCTGAAATCCTAGCTTATAAGGTATAAATGTCCTAGTGACTAGGCCTATTGTGCCAGAATACCTTCATGCTGTGATTCTCTGAAATCATAGCTTATAAATTATATATGTCCTTGTGACTAAGCCTTTTGTACTATTACTAAATGCCTCGATCCCAGACGATCATGGCTTATAAATTAAACTTGTCTACGCGACTAGGCCAATTGTGCTATTATTAACTTATAAATTAGGATTTATGATAAGATCCTAAATAAAATAAATACCCTTCCTTCCCTGCCAGTAGGCATTTTAAAAAAAAAAAAAAAAAAAATCTCAAGGGTAAACCTAGCCTATATGACGAGGCCAAGATGGTAGGACCTATTCAAGAGATTCGAATCCTTGTTAACATCCGTAAAATGTTAACACTCCTGGCAAACGTGGTTCGATAAAATCACGTAAGTCATCCCTAGATTGGGTTATTCCAAACCTTCCTTATTAAAATAATCATCCCTTAAGGAGGAAGTGCCACGGGCTATAATACACTGTCCGATTGCGACATCAACAATTGTGATCTTTCGAAATTCCCCATCCTAAGGGGATGAGCTATGCTCAAAGCCCTCTAGACGATAATCCTGTCGTCATGTCATTATTATGACCACTGAATGACAGTTGATTTAAATTAAAGTACTAATCCTGTCGTCATGTCATTATTATGACCACTGAACGACAGTTGATCAAATTAAGTGCTAATCCTGCCGTCATGTCATTATTATGACCAATGAACGACAGTTGATTAAATTAAGTGCTAATCCTGCCGTCATGTCATTATTATGACCACTGAACGTCAGTTGATCAAATTAAGTGCAAATCCTGTCGTCAAGTCATTATTATGACCACTGAACGACAGTTGATCAAATTAAGTGCAAATCCTGTCGTCATGTCATTATTATGACCACTGAACGTCAGTTGATTAAATTAAGTGCTAATCCTGCCGTCATGTCATTATTATGACCACTGAACGACAGTTGATTAAATTAATGGCACTGATCATGTCGTCATGTCATTACTGTGACCGCTGAACGTATCATCAGTGCAATGACTATATGTCTTAACATCTTACGAGATGTTAATTGATAGGCCCCCAGGCCAGAAATTTTAATAAAGACAGTCGTAACTTACAACTCCCTGTCAAGAAAAGGCAAGAACACGTTGAGGCCTAAATACCTTAATTCTACAAAATCAAGGTTGATAATATAAAGTTGTCCCTGTGACTTGGTCTCTTGTGCCATAATTATATAATATTAAATTAGGATTTATGATAAAAATCCTGAATAAAATAAACATCCCTCTTTTCCCTGCCAGTATGCAGTTTAAAAAGAATCTTAAAGGTGAGACCTAGCCTACACGGCCAAGATGGTGAAACCTACTCAAGGGATTCAGATCCTTGTTAACACCTAAGCACATGTTAACACTATTGACAAATGTGATTCGGGAAAATCACAACAGTCATCCTTATATTAGATTCTTCCAATTTTCTTATCTGGCCTAGTGATTTAGAAATCACGGCTTGTGTCATCCTATAAGATGATCACATTATAAACATCCGATAGTGATGAAGTGCCTACGGGCTAAGCTTGTTGTCCGATAAGACAATGACAGTGGTGGTCTGTGACCTCCTGTCTAAAAGTGTTGGACCAGGTCCAAGCAAAATAATCGGTAGGATCCATACGATCTCGACTAATAGCATCTGAGAAGATGATCATATTATAACCATCCCTCAGAAGGGAAATGCCCACGGGCTATACCTATTGTCCTAAAAGACAAAAGACAGTTGAAGTCTACAACTCCCTGTCAAGAGAAGGTACTGAATGCAATTCAAACCTTAATACCTTAATTCTCTGAAATCATGACTTATAAATTAAACCGTCCATGTGACTAGGCCTTTCGTGCCACTAGTAAAACAGTTATTGTTTTTATAATTAGGTTAAGTTATAATACAAATCCTAAACAAATGTGATTAATAAATTAACCAAATATGGTCTCTGTTACCATGGTTAATGAATTGCCATAAAAGACAATTCCATAATAAGCTCCCAAGTAAACTATTGTCCTTGTTCTATGTAACAGTTCAATTAAATGGCTGGCTCAGATAAAATTAATAGCCACCCAAGGGAGAACAATGATAACGCCCGAATTAATTTAACGGGTGCTGAACTAAAAGCGTTGGTAGACGACGCAGTTAAGAAGGCCTTAGAGCGGCAGTACGAAGAGTATAGTGGGACTCGTAGTAGGACCCTATCTATACCACATTCGAAGCCTCCTTCCAAGAAGGATGAACCCAAGAAGGAAGATGACGAGCGTCACCCTTCTAATAATCACAGCGATCCGTCTCAACAGATCATACTGAATCAAGGACCCCATGATAAGGGTTGCTCCTACAAGTACTTTGTTTCATGTAAACCCCGGGATTTCACTGGGGAGAATGGAGCTGTAGATTGTATGACATGGTTAGATGAAATGGATACGGTTGTGGACATCAGCGGATGCGCTGAGAGGGATGTGGTCAAGTTCGTGTCGCAATCATTTAAGGGTGAGGCCTTAGCCTGGTGGCGGTCGTTGATTCAAGCCACCGGGAAAATCCCTTTGTACAACATGACTTGGGATCAGTTCGTTACTCTTATCAAAGAGAATTACTGTCCTCAACATGAAATTGAGAAAATTGAAGCTGGCTTTATATCCTTGGTTATGACAAATTTAGATTGTCAAGCGTACCTCACCAATTTCAATACACTGTCCAGACTGGTTCCTTACCTAGTAACACCGGAACCAAAGAGGATTGCTCGCTTCATTGGGGGTTTAGCCCCAGAAATCAAGGCCAGTGTTAAGGCCTCAAGGCCTGCTACGTTCAGGTCAGCAGCAGACCTGTCGCTATCTCTTACACTTGATATAGTCAGAGGCATGGCTGCCAAGGCCTCTGAAAATGGAAAGAGAAAAAGGGAGGATGAGAATTCTCGTCGCTCCGATAGGAAGAGTTCCGGGTTAAAAAGAGACAGTCAGCAGTCGGTTGAGAAGACCAAGTGCAAAACCTGTAGGAAATACCACCTCGGGAAATGCAGATTCGAATCTCAGCCCCTACCTTGTGGGATTTGCAAATCACAGGAACATAAAACCCTGGATTGCGAAAAGCTAAAAGATGCAACCTGTTACGGTTGTAACGAGAGGGGGCATGTCAAGACCAACTGCCCTAAGAATCAGAAGAAACCCGAAGAAGCCAAAAGAACAAACGCATGAGTCTTCGGAATGAACGGCCAGAAGATGGTGCAGTATTATAAGGATACAGCGGGTACCTTTCTTATCAAACGGTTATGAAGAAAATAGTTACTACTGGCACATATAATTCCATAAGAGATCATATTTGTTGAGAACTATTGACTCCGCATGTTTAGGATCTCAATCATTTGATATGAGATAGGAATTTGTCATTTGTACCTAAGAAAACGCTCCAACAAATCTTAGATCGATGTTGCATCTATTAAAAAAAAATCACTCTATCCTCGTGGCAGACTTTTGAGCTGTCCAAAAATTCATCAATATAATAAAGACAGAAGTGACGTTTTGATCCCCTGTCAAGAAAATGATGAATTCGGCCGAACCTTAAATGCCGTTTATGGTCTTTCATGACCTAGACTAAACATAATGAATATATATATATATATATATATATATATATATATATTAAATAACGTTCATTGAGAATGTTAGTACTATATTAACCTATATGGTCTATAAATACCATGGCTAGTATATATTAAGGCCATCTAGATAAAGAGTAACAGTTGTTGGTTTGCAACTAATAAATTGTTTTAATGGCATTAGAAATCTGGAGTACTTTCCCTAACCTTTATCATAAATTTAAATGCCAAAAGTTTTATTTTGAATCAGATACCAATAAATCCTTCATAAACAATAAATATAGCAAGCTTTTTACAAACGTTTCATAAAACCCTATATATTTAGCATAATGTAAAAACCTACGGATGGAAAATTCATAAGAATCCTTCCGAAAAATCTAAAAGTACTCTTTCTTCGCAATAGAGTACGACAACATATGTTATTATTTCTCATTGTTTTTCTATCACCTACGAATGCCAAACTATGTTTGATAAAAGTACCATATGAGGATTGGCGTATACTGGCGTGTCCCATAGATTATTTCCATGCCTGATCAGTATGGAAGTTAATACATGGAACCCCGGAACTACCCCAATGATCATATTATACAAATATCGACTAGTAGTATTCGAAGAAGATATCCATAATATTGTCCAAGTAAAGCGTTCCGAAATAAGGAATTCATGGACTTATAACATAAACATATCACGTATTAACACAAATAATAATGAAGGAACAGGAGCCTGAAATATGGAAAGTCTCTGTAGTCTCCCTGTATCTCGATTATCTCTTTCTAAGATTATCCTGTTTATCTCCCGAAAGGTGAGAAGGGTTAAGATGCATATCCCGTTTAGGACTGCATCATTAATATGAGACCTACCACTAATCAAATTCTCCTACGACAATAGCTACCATACCAGCATTAAGGTTGCGCCTTTCGAGGCATTATACGGTAGAAAGTGTAGAGCGCCCGTCTGTTGGGCGGAAGTCAGAAATGTCCAATTATCCGGACCAGAGATAGTGTTCGAAACAATGAACAAGATTGTTCAGATTCGTGACCATCTCAAAGTTCCCGAAATAGGCAGAAGAATTACGCAGACCCAAAGGCGTAAAGCTTTTCACTTCGAGGTAGGTGAAAAGGTGCTACTAAAAGTATCACCCTGGAAGGGGGGTGATGCGCTTCGGTAAGAAGGGCAAACTGAGCCCGAGATACATAGGACCTTTCGAGGTTATCAAACGTGTCGGATCAGTTGCCTATAAGCTAAACTTACCAGAAGAGCTCAATGGAATTCACAATGTGTTCCACATCTGCAATCTAAAGAAGTGCTTCGCTGATGAATCATTGGTGATCTCACACACAGATGTGCATATAGATGAGAGCTTAAAATTTTTGGAAAAACCTTTGTCGATTGAAGATCGACGGGTGAAGAAGCTTCGAAGGAAGCATGTACCGATAGTAAAGGTCAAATGGGATGCCCGTAGAGGTCCCGAATTCACGTGGGAAGTCGAAGCTACAATGAAAGAAAAGTACCCCTATTTATTTGAGTAAATCTCGGGTCGAGATTTATTTTAAGGGGGTGAGGATGTAACACCTCGAATTTTTCGTCCAATGACGTGTTAACACGTGTCATTTGATTACACGTGGCATCCATAATAAATAAAGGACTAATTTTGACAAACCTTGAAAGTATATATAAATTCGAGGGTTATAAATGTCAACAAGGGTAAATATACTGTATAGTAACCCTAAATGGTGCTTGTACCTTCAAACGAATAAATCATGAATCGTACGGAAGCGAAACGCGGAAGAAAGTGAGAGATTACGAGCCACAGGGGTTAACTGTGTCAACATGTTTAATTATACCTCTGAGTGACCCTTTAACGTTCCCAAGGCTTCGTAACAGTATTATACGCTCACTAGAATATACTGTAAAAATTCCGCGAAGTTCCGTTTTAAAACGAGAGAGTCATACTCAAATTCGTATGAGAAGGGTTAAAAGCGTCAATAATAAAAGTTAAGGCTTTCTGAATAATTAATAAACTAACCGGGGACTTAATAACGCGGGTAAATATCACGAGGTCCCTAGTTGTAATTAACCGAGGGCCAAACCGCAAAGTTACCCCTTCAAACCCGAAAGGTCAGGTAAATCATTACGAAAGATTTCGTTATTAATTACCAGATTTTGTCATCATTACAAAAAGTTTAAAAATCCTGAAATTCTAACCTCAGGCGGCCCGCGTGAAGTTTTGGGTTAAGTTGAGGCGGGCCGCGAGCCTCCTCTTTTTCTCGCCTGATTTTTAAAAGTCAGGCGGCCCGCGTACAAAAGCATGGATTCTCCATGCGGGCCGCGTCAGGCGCCCAGATGCAGAAACATGTTTAAATAGCCTGTTCAGCCTTCTAAAAGACATTTAAAGCCTTTAAAGCCTTCCAAGAGGCCCCTAATTGACCCCTAAACACTAGGGACACATGTTGATAAGTTGTGGTGAGTGCTAGACCTTGTTGTCAAACAATTGTGGTGAGTGAATTCACTATAAAAGGCCACAAGTGTTCAAACAATCCCACACACCTTCATCTGCATTTGTGGAGCACTTCTGGAGCTCAAGCTTCCTCCCAAGTGATCTCTGGTCGTTCATAGGACCCTTGTAAGTATGCTCGACCTTTTCTTGTTGAGTTTTCGCTTAGTTATAGCCTAGAAGTCAAACCGTCGTAATTAACGGTTGACTTAAAGGTTAATCACAATTGGTCCAGTGATTTGTTGAATCAATGATAGTTATAAGTTGGTAATCATGTGGGCTATAAACCCTTAAAAGGGCACCCTCTGATTCCCACTCTATCTAGGTCGAATGTCGGGTCAAAGTTGTTTATAAAAAGTCAACAGAAGCTAGATTTTCGATTTAACGCATAAGTAACAATGTAGAAGGCGTATAACCTATTTTGTCATTCATATAGCTTGATAATAACTTTAAGAACTGATCTAAGCTTGATGATCCGACAATTTATTGTTTTGACCCGGTTCGGAACCGAAAGTCGCAAAAGTTTGACTTTTGCATTGACTTCAGTTCTGACCCGTTAAAGATCGATTTAGACATGCCTTAGGACTCTCTTAGGACCAGGTTACATGATGGTATAAACCTCTGTGACCGGTTCGTGGTTTGTCCGAGTCTTTTACGCATTTCCGCTAATTACTTAAAAGTTGACCGTAACGCCCTTTATAAACTTAAACGAGATTTTTGGACATGTGAACGGATCATGACCTTGGTTACTGAATTCTAAACATGTCCCTAAAATTTCATGTCAATCCGAGGTCCAGAATAAGAGTTATGCCAATTAGCGCAAATTGCGAAACTTTAGTAATTAAATAGCGCAATTAGCATAACGCCTATCTAAACCCGGATTTCGACACCAAACCTTTTACTCACTGATGTAAAATAATATTTTGGGATTTTTAAAGATTTTTAATTATTTTTACCTTGCTCATAACCTGCGGTTATGGCTACGGTTCGGTAAATACCGAATATGCCCTTTTCGGCCATAAATCGAGTTCTATAAGGTCTTTTGACCCGATTCCAGTTGCTACTGATTTTAAATAATAAATAAAGTATTTTACACTTTATAAACGGATCGGGAAACTCAGATTCCCTGTAGAACTCTAAAACCTCTTTTATAATCTTTAAAAAGACCGAAATACCCCTACGGGGCATATTATTAACTTAAACTCATTACGGGCATTATGGAAGGTATCCTACTGATACCACAACTTCTTTAAAGTATATTGGCTTAGGAAAACAGTGTAAGACTCTAACGGATACCCGTTGCGTCCTTTGCGCGCACGGTTCGGCTTATGTAACTAGTTTACATAATTTAGCCGAAACGGGTCAAACTATATAGTTTTAACCCCAAAACCCAGAGTATGATTGTTATACCCATATGAAACAAGTCTTCAAACTTGTTGGGTCAGAATCACACTCCATTCACGGTTTTCGCCTTTCACGCGATTAAACCGTAACAATTCTTTAAGACTGACCGGTCTAAGCTTAGGCTTAATTAAAAGACCCGTTAGCATTCTAATTGGTTATTTATGCCATCGTTCCAGACTAGAGCCTTCCGGTAAATTGTACCTACGCTTACTTAAGTGAATACGGCTGAGTTATTATTCTTGCTATTTTAAGACAGGAGCTAGCTCAGGTAAATACTCTTAACTTATTTCCCTATACGGGCTTGGGATACGGTATAATAATACCGCTTGGTCGGGTATTGAATATTTAATCGGATTGTGATTAAATTATTGAGGTAACCCGGTTTGATCTGTATTATTTGAAATAAAAGCCTTTAGGGGTTAATGACCATGTCCCGGATATCCTTGACATCATTGTATTATAAAATGGTCACGTCTTATGCACGGGGTGTAGGCATACACCTGACAGTTGCATAAGGGAAACGGTATCTCACGCTCAGTGGGCCTATACTTGTGATGTGTCTATTAATCATGACTCGGTTTCTATATCGGGCCCTGAACGTACAACGAACATGTAAATCTGTATACAAGATCATAATTATGATTGTCTCAAGTTATAAAAGATTAATTTTGCCTCTGTGCATTTTAATCAAAGTGTCAAAAGAGTTTGTGCCTGGTGCATCTAAATCAATTTTCCTAAACTCTTTTCAAATGAGTCAGTTGAGTGTATTTACCAGTGAAAACTGACGTATTTTCAAAAGTCTAAGTGACAGGTACAAGTACGTAATAGGCTGGAAGCTGCTCAGGACATTAATAAGGAATCTTGAAAGTTCTAGGCGTCTAAAGTCTGTAGAACAATGTTTATAGATCTGCCTGTGGATCCCTTACTTTCCGTTGTAATACTTGGATATTACTTTTATTCGGAATAAAATATATTTATCTTTTGCTTCCGCTGTGCATTCATATATTGTGTGGTTTGACTATATTGTTGCCAACTACGTCACGGTAATCCCCCACCGGGCCCACTGGTGAGACACGTGGAAACCGGGGTGTGACACCTGACATCCGAGGCAATAATTGGCATAAGTCCACGTAGGTTATACGGAAGTGTCCTGACATCCGAGGACCATGGTAGATAGTCTAGGAAAGCATAGTATGAGTACGTTTTTAGTCATCATCAATCCTTTATCCCATTCCCATAACCCGGGAATCCCATGCCTTAGTAAAAGTGTGAACTCACCTTGGGTTTGCTCGGTATGCTAAGTATGTGCTCAAAGTAAATCAATCACGTCCTAGGGTATGCACGTATACACAATCAGTTTATATCCAAGTTGTTCACGTATAGGCATCATTACAGAAGTACTAGCATGTATTCGTTATCACATAAATCATGCACCTCACTTAACAACAGTTAACTAATCCAGTCAACCTTTAACAGAGTTAGTTACTGTGCAAAATAACCATGTTGGCGAAACAAGGATTTTTGGCGAAACACATAAATTGGCGAAACACAGGTTGACGAAACACATTGTGTTTCGTCAACTACTCTTTGACTAATCAAATTTCTATTTCGTTAATATCCTTGGCGAATCACGTTTTCTATTTCGTCAAACATCCTTGGCGAAACACTTTCTGTTTCGTCAAGATCCCCTTTGGCGAAACACACTTTTGTTTCGTCAAAGACAAAACTGTTTTACTAAATAATCATGTTACAAGACTCAAGTGGCCGACATAAATAATCACCGCCAAATGCTATAGGGCCGATCACATTTTTTTGTCAAATGACTTGAGATGCTCACGTGAAAGGTTAGCCATTTTTATCATTTGGTTCTTTAATATTAGTGGGCCAAGAAAGTAACCAATACCCCTTTTTGAGCCGCCCTATCCCACCAATCGGAATCCTTGGCCGCCTAATAATAATATTAGCCAAATAAGTGAGGTGGTCATGTGCATTGTTAGCCGACTGTCACACTGTTCGGTTAGCCGTCCCATCCCTCCAATCTCACAAGTGTATGACATGAAAGATAACATCTTAACACACACACATATTACACATTACTGACATTGAATCATAGAGCATGTGCCACACTATTTCATATTAGTCATTACACCCAACAATGGCATGTTAGTATTGGACCAAACTAATAAATAGTCTGCAAGATTATCACATGAAACATGGCACACATAATCACATCCACCGATTCCCACATATCTACTGACAATATCATGCAAGAATGAAACTTAAGGGCCGATGATTGTTTAAGTTCTCATACTGTGATTGGACCAACATGTGCACTAGCCGTCATCTTATGCCATCAATAATTATTACCCTAAACAAGTCACCATGATCAATACTACATTAACTATTATATTCGGACATTGAGAAACGACAAACACACAGGCGATACATGATGATCAAATAATAAACGTAAGGTAATAATTAACACTAACCACAGAGAATGAGGAATTAAAGTTTACGAAGTAACCAGGTTGCCGTCGCTTAGATGATAAGCCCTAGGGTTTGAGAGTTTTCTTTTGTAACCGTTTTATGTGCACCTCCTAAATTAATATAATCACGTACAAGGGTTGGGCCTATGTTGGGCTTGGCGAATCAGATGGGCCAGCGAGTCACCATCTGTTTCGTTGAGCTTGGAGTTTGACGAATCAAGCTTGTGTTTCGTCGGGATGGAGATTGGCGAACCACTTGATCCGTCGAGTTTATTCATGTGCTAAACGATCTAAATTTTCTAAACAAGTTCCACATTATAACACCATACAAGTAGCATGTAATAATCACAACACGTATCACCTAATTACAACATGTACAGTCAAAGTCAATGGTCAAAGTCAACGAGCATTTAAAGTCGAAAGGTCGAGTTGTCACATTATCCCCAACTTAAAAGAAATTTCGTCCCGAAATTTGGTACGTACTTACTGAGGAAGCTAGATAGGTCGCATCGTTCACTGGTTTTCCTGGGGTGTCACATCCTCCCCCCGTTGATCTGGAATTTCGTCCCGAAATTCCGTGGTAGTAGCTTCAGCCTCAGCAGTAGTTGTATTGGTTCCGAATAACTGGGGATACTTTTCTGTCATCTGGTCTTCGCGTTCCCAGGTGTACTCTGGGCCACGACGGGAGTTCCAACGAACTCGAACAAGAGGGATTCTCTTGTTTTTGAGGACCTTAACATCCCGGTCCGTGATTTCAACTGGCTCCTCGACGAACTGCAGCCGCTCGTCAATAGTGAGTTCCTTAAAAGGAACTATGAGGGTCTCATCTGACAGGCACTTCTTCAGATTCGACACGTGAAAGACATTGTGAACTGCACCGAGTTCAGCTGGTAGGTTCAACTTGTAGGCTACTTTGCCAATCTTTTCTATGATTTCGAACGGTCCAACGTACCGCGGGTTTAGTTTGCCCCGTTTGCCAAAACGAACCACACCCTTCCAGGGTGAAACTTTAAGTAAAACCCGGTCCCCGACCTGAAATTCCAATGGCTTTCTACGCTTGTCCGCGTAGGCTTTCTGACGGTCGCGTGCTGCCGCCATGCGTTGTCGTATTTGTGCAATCTTTTCCGTAGCGTCCACTACAATCTCTGGACCCGTAATCTGACTATCCCCCACCTCTGCCCAACAGAGAGGTGACCGGCATTTACGTCCGTACAATGCCTCGAATGGAGCAGCTTGTATGCTGGTGTGATAACTGTTATTGTACGAAAACTCCACCAAAGGGAGATGCTTTTCCCAGCCGTTGCCGAAATCGATAACACATGCCCGAAGCATGTCTTCAAGAGTTTGAATCGTTCGCTCAGACTGCCCATCCATCTGAGGATGATATGCTGTGCTCATGTCTAATCGTGAGCCGAAGGATTTATGCATCGCTTGCCAAAGTTCTGACGTGAATCGTGCATCCCGATCCGAAATGATGGAGGTGGGCACCCCGTGCCTCGAAACAACTTCTTTAAGGTAGATGTCTGCGAGACTGGCTCAAGTACTGTATAGTATATGATATATCTGGTCTAGTATTTGATAAATAAATTAACTTACCTACTAGCCTTTGGTACCCAGTTATATCAGATAAAGTTTCACTATTTTTGCAAACCTTAACGATAGCGTAATTAAGTTTAATAGGGGTAGCAACAGGTTTACACCCCGTAAGGCCGTATTCAGCTAATAACTCGGTACAATATTTTCTTTGTGACAAGCAAATTCCAGAGTCAGACTTTATAACTTCAATACCTAGAAAATATTTTAACTCGCCCAAATCTTTAATAAGAAATTTAGATTGTAACAAAGATTTAACCTTATTAATTTCGTTTAAATCATTTCCAGTTAAGACGATATCATCAACATATACAAGAAGGGCAATAAACACAGAATCAGAAGATTTAATGAACAGTGAATGATCACATAATGGAAATGGATCCCTATGTTGCTTAGCTCTATGACATATTTCACACGGATGATCAATACTAATATGTTTTAGGTTTAGGCTATCCTTTAGAATATCAAGAACCGGATTAGACGGATGACCTAGCCTAGAATGCCATAGGTTCACAGAATCATAACTATTAAAACACACTGTTAATGGTTCAGAGGCATTACCACAAAAATAAAGACCATCAACTTAATTACCAGTCACCAGGGTGTTCTTTGTGTGAGAATCTTGGATATAACAATTCGGTTTCATCAAATATTACACTTAACTTGTTATCTCTAGCAAGTTTATAAACAGACATAAGGTTCACATGATACTCTGGGACAACAAGCACATCATACAAGATGACTTTATCACTTAATTTAAAATTGTTGGTGCACTTGTGTCTGTACTTTGTCTGTATTCGGTCATGATGTAAAACGATGTCTCTGTTAGTCATGTAAGTTTGACCAAGTCAACCATCCTCCTGGTTTGACTTGGCCAAACAGTTATCATATGGTTGTAAATTGTCTGTGTCGAAGGTTGGGTCATCGAAGGATTGTTTCTATCCTTCGATGAGCTCGAAAGATATCCCACGAAGGATACTGATGGACCTCGAAGGATATACCATCCTTCGAGGTATATGTGAATCCTTCGATAGATGTTTGATCGAAAGATGATCTGTCGATCAGTAAACAGGATCCTTCGACCAGATGATCTGTTATGGGTATATATATACCCATGTTGTGTTCATTTTGTGTTAGAAGCAAGAGACAGAAAGATAGACACTCGAGAGATAGAGAGAGTATTCTGTCAAGAACACACACACACTTAGAGAGTTTACAAAACAGATTTGTAAACATTGAGCTTGTAACCGAACCTTTCATACGTATTAATACAAGTGGTGTTAATCGGTGAACTTTGTGTGTCTTGTGTTTGTGCTTGTTTCATCTCGGTTTGCACTCTAGCTTGGATTCCGCACTTGCTAGTGTGTTTCACATAACAAGGTTAAGGTTTGACCTCATCCTCCGAGGGACCTACAAGTGGTATCAGAGCTTAGGCTCTTTTCCTTGTTAAAACCGAGTTTTTACAAGACTTTGGAGTGTTTGGACACATGGTTTAGCACCCGTTTTTAGTGTTTTTCTTGCTTTTCTTGACATAAAAACGTGTTCTAAACTAACCGGGTGTGTTAAAGAACGGGTTGGGTAACTTAAAACTTGTTTAAAAGAAATTTTGGTGATTTCCGGCCAAAATTCCGGTGTGCTCCGGTGACCGGATTTTCTGGATAAGACTTTCCATTTTAGGCAATATTTTATTTGAAAAGTCTGAGTTGGTAGAAAGCATGGTCTGATCATACCCTTCTGCCGAAAGTTGACTACCAACCCATCACTTTTTCACCAACCTGTCATTTTTCTGTCAGTTGTGTCAGTAGTGTTCGAAGGATATCCTTCGAAGTCGAAAGATCATCTTTCGATTAAAGGGAATTTCGATAGATAAGCATCTTTCGAACACCCTTCGAAGTTGGCAACTTATCCTTCGATCCAGGGAATCTATTCGAAGGATATATACTCGAAAGATAAGGATCTTTCAATTGTGAATCTTTCGAAATCATTGTTCGAAATTCAACAGTGATCTTTCGAACACTGTTGATCCTTCGAACAAGTGTTGATCTTTCGATTCTTGTCTGTTTAAATTTAACAGTGTGTGTTTGTCTTGTCTTTCGATAAGGTTTGGATCCTTCGGCTGGCTGTTATCATTCGGGATACTCATATAGAATTCATTTTTCTTATCAAACATGAATCCGAGTTGGTGGGGAACTCCGGCTCCAGATAGTGGAAAATATACAAGTACAGGTTCCACTCCCTCATGGTGGGGTACACCGGCTCCAGATAGTGGAAAGTACACGAATACAAGTCTATCTCCTTCATGGGCCGAATCTCCGGTATCAACATCTTCACAAGCAAATGCCATATCGTCAAGTCAATGGGCATTAGTATCGAATCAAACTCCGAGCATTCAAAGTATCTTATTGAGCGAAAGCGAAACCGGAAGTTTGAATCGACCTCCAAAGTTGATGCACTTAAACGAGTATCCGGGCTGGGTTGATAGATTTCGTACATACGTTCTTGGTCAAAATACCGAACTGTGGATACGTTTCACTACAGATTTCGATCAAGCTATAGAGGTTGCTGCTTCAGATACTACTACGTTTGCCGATCTTCCTGAAGATCAAAAGAAAACGTATGATCTGGAAAAGAAAGTGTAACAACTGTCACTAAAACCATAATTAGGATGGAAATTAGCTATTAAGAAAACCCTAATTAAGAAACCCAAGTGATTCTGCACTAACCCTAAAATTTCCAGAACAATCAGAATCAGGATCAGGGCCCCTAAAACTCAGGGGGGGCAAAACCCTAGTTACGATTATCTAAATAATTTGCTGACCGTTTTGAATTTCACAATTTTATCAACTCAGCTAAGCTACTTAGACACGAAGCTACCTATAGAAAATAGGTGACCACTCGCGTAGCGCGACGCCCATAGGGGGTACCCCTCGCGCTACGCTACAGGGACAAATTTCGCGTAATATAAGTTACCACTCGCGTAGCGCGACGCCTATAGTGATACCCCTCGCGCTACGCGACAGGGTCAAATTTTGGGTATAAATAGAAGGGTCTGGCACTTGCATTTTGGTGTTAATTCGACGAAGAAATTCACTTCGTAGACGAAGTTATACACTATTTACTACAAAAACACACACGATTCACGAAGTGCTGCCACAATCAGGGTATAACTTGATCGCTATTACGATTCAACGTCCGATCGATTATAACTATCCAACAATAGTCCAGGTGCTGCTCAATCGAGCCTGTACTTTGATTATTCGTCATGATTTCGACTTGAATATTAGAGTGCTGTTCGAATTCGGACTATGCTCTGTTATTCGTTGTGAATCTGATTGAATTATCGAGTATTGCACTGATTAATTGTTGTGAAGGTTTAATCTCGTGAATTGTCGTAATTGCTGTATTAGTTACAACCCCGTTTGTGTGAATTAGGCTAATCAGTAGACTAGACTCTGCCCAAATTGAATCAGCAATATATCAAGGCTTATCTGTAGACTAAACCTTGCCCGTAGAAATCTGCACTGTGAGTTCATTTCTCTTTTCTCACCGTTTGTGAGTCCATACTCTTTTATCACAGTTTTATCACCTTTTTCGTAAAAACAATTACATTGCAAATTGATTTCTAAACATCCTAAATGGTTACCAGTTATACTTACAGTGATTAAGTTATTATATTTTATAAATAACTACTGGTATGGGAGGTATTATACATTATTTGATTCTCATTGCTATTTCCCAGAAAGTTAGCATGACCACAATTATAACTAATATTATTCTTAACATTAAATTATTATGTAGTCAGATCACTATACACTGATATTACAATTAGTGAATTAATATGCTTTGATAAGTTATAATAATTGACATAACATGTCATTATTCTGAATTGCATGATTTAGTACTAGAGGTAATATATTTGACAAAGTAATAAGACATCATTATGTCCCAAGTCACTAGCTGAAAGAATGATCAGCAGTGATATGTCCAAAGACACTAGTTGAAAGAATGATCAACAGTGTTATAATTAAAATCACTAGTTGAAAGAATGATCAACAGTGATAATGACCAGAAGCACTAGTTGAAAGAATGATCAACAGTGCCATGAATAGAATCGCTAGTTGAAAGAATGATCAACAGCAATATGACCAAAGACCTTAGTTGAAAGAATGATCAACAGTGTTATGAACAAGTGATATGGTCAGAGCCACTAGTTGAAAGAATGATCAACAGTGATATGACCCAGTCATAGGAATTGCCTAATGATAGATAAATTGAATAACAGTAAAGTATGGTTATTTGATTAATTCACTATTGGATGAAAGTAAACCAATGAGTGATATTATTGCTGTTATATTGGAATTGCTATTATGTGACAAAATACTGATTGAGTAAGGTAAATGCAAATAAATATAAAACCTTAATACTGTAAGGTATAACAATATATTTGTATAAAAATGGAATGAATTCACTCAGCATCCCCGCTGACAAAACCTTTTTCAAACATGTTTCAGGTAATTATCATAAGGCTGGATACGGCACTGAAAGGCATCAAGAAATGGCTTATTAAAGAAATATTGTTTTATAAAAAGAAAATTTATCTTTATTAAAGCTACCATTTTAAAATAAGGGATTTATCCCATCTATTTAAATCAAATCCGGTGTTTTCTAAACTCTGATATTTTTCCTAACTCACGGTCCTGATGAAAATTCCGCTGCAATATTTTTCAAAAATAATCACCGGTACCACGGGACTGCTCACGGCACCCGATTCCGTCCAGGGTGGGTCGGGGGTCGTGACAGAAGGTGGTATCAGAGCTAAGCCATTACTTTGAGCCTATAAGTGTTGTGATAATAATATTTAAACTTAACTAAAAGAGTTAGGAGATTGCTATTAATTGGTAGCACATCTGATAATATTCAAAAGTTGAATAAGAAAAGATGCCTTCGTATAAGTTAAGCCACTTGTTTAAGCTAATTAGGTGTTCTTTAATACCTAAACAATAAAGTCAGGAAACTAATATAAATTAACTTATGTGTTGTACATGAATATGTATATGTCAATATGCATATATAATATCCTGGAGGTATTATTTTGTTTTAATTATTATGTGATATTAATAAGTGAAAATATTTGCAATCCAGATGTCGAATGAAGTATCACATAATCCAGAAACTCATGCTAATAATGAAGATCCTTTGGATAAAAATGCTATAGAAAATCTAATAGCTCAAGGAATAGCTAATGCTTTACCTTTAATAACTAAAGCTGTGAAAAATCCCATAGAACCCACCAAAGCTATGAGCAGTAAGCATACCCGTGACGATAGTTTTAACCATAGTGTCAATAGTGATAATAATGATATTATCAAAACCCCATTTCCTAAGAAAAAGAAGGCAATGACTCTCGGGTGTACCTACAAAGAATTTCTAGCCTGTAAACCAACTGAGTTCGCGGGCAGTGAAGGTGCCACGGCTGCTCTGCGATGGTTGGAAAAGACAGAGGCTGTTCTTACGATCAGCAAATGTGCTGAAGAAGATAAGGTGATGTATGCATCTAATCTTTTTAAGGAAGAAGCCTTAGAATGGTGGAATACAATTCTTCAGGCAAAAGGAAGGACCATGGCTTATACCATAAACTGGGAAGAATTCAAGGAAGTAGTAGAAAGAAAATTTTGTCCTCCTTATGAAAAAGAACGAATAACTAACAAGTTCCTAAATCATAAAATGATAGATGTGAATTGTCGTGAATATACGACAACATTCTTCGAATATGCAAGAATGGTACCAACTCTGGCTTACCCAGAACCCGTACTAATTTCTCGTTATATTTGGGGATTAGTTAGCGAAATCCGAGACATAGTCAAGGCCGTTAGACCACAGACTATTGAGGAAGCAGTTGAACTAGCTAACATGCTGACAGATGGACTAATCCGCACAAGAGAAGAAAACAAGAAGAAAGAATTAGTCCAGAAAATTTTCCAAGAATTCAAGAAGAAAGAAACTGAACCGTCATTGGAGCAACCTATCTGCAGAAACAGTAACAAAACGCATTCAGGACGATGTCATTTTAGGAACACACCCTACTGTGACTTCTGCAAGATGACCGGGCACACAGAGGAAGAATGCAAAAGGAAAACTAACATCTGTTACAATTGCGGGGAAACCGGACATATCAAACCATATTGCCCGAAACTAACCAAAACATCTAACACCAAGGCTAGAACAACAGACGGAGCTAAGACGAACGCGCGAGCATACGCACTTACTACACAGGAAGTAGAGATGATTCCAGACATAGTCACTGATATATATCTAAGTTAAGTTATTATTTGACCCTAGTACAAATAAAAGTTCACAAATAAATACATTCCGTCAAATATTTCCTCTATTTCAGATCCATACCAAACTTGTTTGGTTTTCACTTTTGTTGAATCATTTATTTGGTCACGATCACCTTGTGGTGACATTTTCACAAATTTGAAGCTTGTGCTAATCTCGTTGCACCTCTTACATACGGGTTTAGTTATTCATTTATGTTGAATCCGCTTTGATTTATTCTATCAAAACAATCTTAACACAATCGTGTGCTAAGATAATGATACACAAATTCATTTCATATTTCCGTGTATCTATCGAGCGCTTCGCAATCTTTATTGCTTTATCATCTTTGATCATTTCAGTTTCAATCCAAAAATCCTACCCATTTTGAAACATTCGGATTTACTTCATTTAATGGTGAAACTCGTTTCATTCACCACTACTATGACACCTTGTGGCGTCATAATAAATTTATAGCTTGAACTATTTTCAATTTCACTCCTAATATACGAATTTTAATTCTCGGTTCATATTCTTAACCAGTCTTAATACAACTATGTGTTAAGATAAAAGTACACAAATTCGTATCATATTCCGGTGTACTTCTTAAACGTTTCTTTCATTATTTATCAAAAATTTTAGAGTAATTCAATTGGTCTTTTTCATTATAAATTGAAACTCCTATTTTTGAATATCCAAGTTTTCTTCATTTAAACTTTCAGTTGATTATACGGTGAAATTGTTCGAGCACCGTAATTATTGAAATTATTCCAAGCATTACGACACCTTGCGAAGTCGTAGCTTATCATAAACATACGAATCATTCAAAACCACGTATATCTTTCGTTTGACTCATCATTTGAAAATAGTCTTGATACAATTGTGTATTAAGACAATGATACACTAAACTTTATTGCATTCCAGTGTATCCTTGCAATGTCAACACACTGATTTTTCTCCTGATATGATTCGATAATTAACAATGATCTTCGTGCTATTATTTCATTCTGACCTTATTGATTCTGAGTCTTCCCCAGTTGACAATCAAAGTAAGTTTTCTTTTGACCATGAATTTTATTCTAAAAAGTCATTCACTAACTGTAAAACAGATATCTATTTGATCACATATCTGTTGACTTGAACCTAGTCCCATTCAAAACTATATCATTTCATCTCATTCAGTTGTCACCAATTTCCTGAACTATTTCAGTTGGATTTTTTCTAAACTCTACTGATACAACTAGTATTCACAAAATTTGACTCTGTGTCATTTACCTTAAAAGAATCCAGTTCCATTAACTAAATTATGACATAAATCTAACAGAAATATCATAACCCAAATCTCGAGGACGAGATTTTTATTAAGGTGGGGAGGATGTAACAACTGTCACTAAAACCATAATTAGGATGGAAATTAGCTATTAAGAAAACCCTAATTAAGAAACCCAAGTGATTCTGCACTAACCCTAAAATTTCCAGAACAATCAGAATCAGGATCAGGGCCCCTAAAACTCAGGGGGGCAAAACCCTAGTTACGATTATCTAAATAATTTGCTGGCCGTTTTGAATTTCACAATTTTATCAACTCAGCTAAGCTACTTAGACACGAAGCTACCTATAGAAAATAGGTGACCACTCGCGTAGCGCGACGCCCATAGGGGGTACCCCTCGCGCTACGCTACAGGGACAAATTTCGCGTAATATAAGTTACCACTCGCGTAGCGCGACGCCTATAGTGATACCCCTCACGCTACGCGACAAGGTCAAATTTTGGGTATAAATAGAAGGGTCTGGCACTTGCATTTTGGTGTTAATTCGACGAAGAAATTCACTTCGTAGACGAAGTTATACACTATTTACTACAAAAACACACACGATTCACGAAGTGCTGCCACAATCAGGGTATAACTTGATCGCTATTACGATTCAACGTCCGATCGATTATAACTATCCAACAATAGTCCAGGTGCTGCTCAATCGAGCCTGTACTTTGATTATTCGTCATGATTTCGACTTGAATATTAGAGTGCTGTTCGAATTCGGACTATGCTCTGTTATTCCTTGTGAATCTGATTGAATTATCGAGTATTGCACTGATTAATTGTTGTGAAGGTTTAATCTCGTGAATTGTCGTAATTGCTGTATTAGTTACAACCCCGTTTGTGTGAATTAGGCTAATCAGTAGACTAGACTCTGTCCAAATTGAATCAGCAATATATCAAGGCTTATCTGTAGACTAAACCTTGCCCGTAGAAATCTGCACTGTGAGTTCATTTCTCTTTTCTCACCGTTTGTGAGTCCATACTCTTTTATCACAGTTTTATCACCTTTTTCGTAAAAACAATTACATTGCAAATTGATTTCTAAACATCCTAAATGGTTACCAGTTATACTTACAGTGATTAAGTTATTATATTTTATAAATAACTACTGGTATGGGAGGTATTATACATTATTTGATTCTCATTGCTATTTCCCAGAAAGTTAGCATGACCACAATTATAACTAATATTATTCTTAACATTAAATTATTATGTAGTCAGATCACTATACACTGATATTACAATTAGTGAATTAATATGTTTTGATAAGTTATAATAATTGACATAACATGTCATTATTCTGAATTGCATGATTTAGTACTAGAGGTAATATATTTGACAAAGTAATAAGACATCATTATGTCCCAAGTCACTAGCTGAAAGAATGATCAGCAGTGATATGTCCAAAGACACTAGTTGAAAGAATGATCAACAGTGTTATAATTAAAATCACTAGTTGAAAGAATGATCAACAGTGATAATGACCAGAAGCACTAGTTGAAAGAATGATCAACAGTGCCATGAATAGAATCGCTAGTTGAAAGAATGATCAACAGCGATATGACCAAAGACCTTAGTTGAAAGAATGATCAACAGTGTTATGAACAAGTGATATGGTCAGAGCCACTAGTTGAAAGAATGATCAACAGTGATATGACCCAGTCATAGGAATTGCCTAATGATAGATAAATTGAATAACAGTAAAGTATGGTTATTTGATTAATTCACTATTGGATGAAAGTAAACCAATGAGTGATATTATTGCTGTTATATTGGAATTGCTATTATGTGACAAAATACTGATTGAGTAAGGTAAATGCAAATAAATATAAAACCTTAATACTGTAAGGTATAACAATATATTTGTATAAAAATGGAATGAATTCACTCAGCATCCCCGCTGACAAAACCTTTTTCAAACATGTTTCAGGTAATTATCATAAGGCTGGATACGGCACTAAAAGGCATCAAGAAATGGCTTATTAAAGAAATATTGTTTTATAAAATAAAATTTATCTTTATTAAAGCTACCATTTTAAAATAAGGGATTTATCCCATCTATTTAAATCAAATCCGGTGTTTTCTAAACTCTGATATTTTTCCTAACTCACGGTCCTGATGAAAATTCCGCTGCAATATTTTTCAAAAATAATCACCGGTACCACGGGACTGCTCACGGCACCCGATTCCGTCCAGGGTGGGTCGGGGGTCGTGACAGAAAGCATACGCCATTCTCACTCAGGCGTTAAACAAAGATATCTATCACCAGTTTGTCAGTTTCAAGACAACGAAGAAGTTGTGGGACGGGTTGAAAACCAGAGGAGTAGGGAATGAAGCAACACGCCAATTGCGTCATGATCTTCTCAAGAAAGAATTTGACTGTTTCACGTGCATGGATAAGGAGTCTTTGGGAGACATGACAAGCCGGTTTTATCACTTGCTTACAGAGTTGAACAATTTTGGAGTAGCGACAACTACAGCAGAGGTGGTGAAGAAGTTTGCTGATGCTTTGCCTCCCCAATGGAATAGTTTCTTGGAAATCTTGAAGTATAACGGAGTTTTGAGAACTACAAACATCAACGACTTCGTGCAGCTTTTAGAAAACAAGGATCAGGAGGAAACATTAAAGGCAAAAAGAGTTCCATTGCCACAAAATCCAGAAATGTATTATGGAACTTCCAGTTCTTCGTCTGCAAGAACCGGTCCACATGCTCCACTACAAACGGCGTTTGTCACAAGCACGGATATGTATGGCAATCCAGTGCAAGTTCCTGTTAAGCCAGCTCCCACCACAGACATGTATGGAAATCCAATACAACCACCTCCTCCTCCTCCTGCTCAAAAACATGCGTGTTATGGAGGGACATCATCTACTGGTCAGCAGTCAAAACCAAATACAGTACAGCTCGACACTTCAAGCCTCTCTAAGGTCAGTGTAGAAGTAGCAAGGGAACACATGGAGCTGCTTAACACTGTAGTGAGCGCGTACTGTGGGTTAGTGGAAGGTCAGATTGGCAACATTAATCTGACACAAGAAGACTATCGGCAGATTGATAAGGAAGAGATGGACTTGATGGATATCAAGTGGGCCTTTGCTAGTGCTGTAAGAAGGGCAAAGGATTTCATGGAAAGGACTGGCAGAACCAGCTTGGAAAGCAAGAAAGACACCAAGTATGGGTTCGATAAACAGGCAGTAAAGTGCTTCAACTGTGGTGAACGGGGTCACTTTAAAAGGGAATGTACAAAGCCAGCACAGCACGGGAACCAGAACCCCTTCAGAAACCAAGGCAACCAGCAGAACCAGAACAGGAACAATGAGCGTACATTAATACCTGTCAACAACCAGAGTCAAGCTGGACCATCAAATGCCAACAGGGCACTTGTGGTTCAAGTGGATGAAGGTTGTGACTGGTCAATCCAGTTGAGTGGTGATGCTCAGGATGGTACAGCTTGTTTTGCTAGAATTGTGAAGGAGGCAGTTCACACCAGTGGTGGAGAATCTTCCGCCAGTGGTGGTGAATCTTCTGAAGATGAAGACTCTTCTGGGTACAGCAGGAGTGTTGATGAAGAATCATCCAGTTCAGGTGATGATCATGTGGGTGAGACAGCAAATGTTTCGGTTGATGCTGACATTGATGAGCTTTTGGAGGAAGCTGCAGCACTAAGTGATAGAAGATCTATTCTGGTGGATCAAGCTGCTTATTCTTCGTCTTCTCTCCATTCAGCCTTTATGGCTAATGTCGACGGTTCATCAAGTCAGGTATGTGTCGATGAACCCACTGTTGTAAATTGTGATGAATGTGATAAGTTGCGTGCTAGATGTGCTGATGTAGAGAAAAGTATGTCTGAGTTGCAAGGCAAACATGATGCTTTACAAGCTAGTTTGTTTGACTTGCAAGACAAACATACTACTGTGAATGAGAATTTGTGTGACTTGCAAAGTAAGCATGAAGCTTTGCAAGAAAAGTATGATGTGACTTTTATTCACAATCAGAAATTGACTGTGGACCTTTCCAAATGTACAGAAGCCAATATGTTTTATGAAAATCATGAAAAGGAGTTTAAATCGGTAATCGAAAAGTTAAAGAAAGATAAAACCGAGTTAACTAAAATGGTTTCCAGAAAACAAACTGACATTAATTTGTATATATCTCGCCTTGAGACAATGCAAAAAGAGATGGCTTGGGTAAAAACGGAAAGTGAGGCAATCCAACTCAAGTTAGATAGTTATTTGAGTTCTAGCTATGTGTTGGATCACATCATTGATGTCCAAAAGGAGAAAAGGGACGTCACGTGCATAGGCTATAAGAATTGTCCACCACTAGTGAGACATAATTATGATGCCATGCCGGATGAGGAGGACAGAGTGTTCTTTGAACCATCTGTGCCTCTAGATGTGAAAGAATTTGCAGCAGGGCTCGGATATACAAAGGAAGTATCATCAGATTCGGATGTATCAGCAGATACATGTGTGTCTTCTGCTGAACTGAATCAGGATCCTCCAGTCATTACTGAGGATGTTGATTCTTCTGATGATGAATCTGATGATGCTGTCCCAGCAAAGTCTGATGCGGTAGTCAAAAATGAGGACATACCTCTCGAGAATCACATTTTATGTGATCCTCCTGCAAAACCCGCTAAGACTGTTGCAATTGAGTCCTCGTCTGCAAAAGAGTCGGAGAGTGTGAATTTGCTGTACACTCTGGTTGGTGATGATAAAATCTACTCTGACAAAGATTTTCCTATTAAGAATGTTAATCAATCTTTAATAAGTAAAGTCTTTGAAAATTCGACTAGTAAGTTTTTGGGAAAGACAGGACCACGTGTTACAGTTACACAGTGTCCTCCTATTCCAAAGGCTGAAATTCGAAAACAATTTGGCAACAAAAAATTACCAACAGTGCAGAAACAGCAAAATCACCCCAAGCCAAAAGCAAAATCACCGGCTCAAACTCAAAAGAAGCCGAATCAGAAGAAAAACAAGAATGTAAACTTTGTGAAATCGACGGGAACGGACAAAATTGAAACGTTTGAAAATAAATCTAACTTAGATTTTGTCAAGAAAGCTACTTTTTTGAAAAGAAATGAACAAACCAGTTCAAAGCCTAGTACCTCGGGTTCACAAAGTTCAACATCATCGGCTAAACGAACACATGATACTTCGGGGTTTGTTGAACGAAGATCATGTTTTGAGTGTGGAACAATTGGACATATAATTCGAAATTGTCCATATCTTCATAAACAAAAAGAAAAAGTTGGTGTTCCCCGTGACCAAACTGACCGCAGGCAAACTGTTTCCGCAAAACAAGAGCCCCGACTTGTAAAAGAAAGGGAAAAGAAACAGAAACGCCAACAGGTCAAGAAAATTGAAAAGGCAATTCAAACCGATGTGGTTAATAAACCATCTGTTTCTATAAAACCAGACATTTCAAAAACTTCTGACAACCATGAAGTTAAAATTTTAAGGAATAACCCTGGTAAAACAAAACAGACCTGGAAACCAAAAACGGTTATTGAATCAGGGGGACCATCACAATTTACCAATCATCAAAGACAAGAAGTTATTGTTATTGATGAAAATGGAAGACCCAAGACCACAATGGCTTGGGTCCCCATCTCCAACTAATCATTTGAGTTCATGTGCAGGGTGTTCCAGGAGGAACTATCAGTAGTCATTGGATTGTTGATAGTGGGGCATCCAGGCACATGACAGGCGACATGAAGCTTCTCTACGACGTCAAATCTATTAGAGGAGGTTATGTTGCTTTTGCTGGAGATAAGGGTGGTTATATTACGGGTGAAGGAATGATATCCAACGGGATTGTCAGCTTTGACAAGATCAACTTTGTGCAACAACTTGATCACAATCTTCTTAGTGTTTCTCAAATTTGTGACAAGCAATTCTCAGTACACTTTGATGCTAATGGATGTTATGTGCTGAAACCCGGTTTCAAAATTCCAAAAGAATGGATTCTCTTGTCAGCTCCAAGGATAAATGATTTGTACATCCTTGATATGAGCCAAGCTATTACTACGTCTGCACAAGCAACTTGTTTCGTTTCTAAAGCCACAGAAAAAGACTCTATCTCTTGGCACAGACGAATGGGTCACATTCACTTACGCAAAATGAATCATTTGGTTTCAAATGAATTGGTGAATGGTGTTCCTCTCAAAAATTTCCATCTTCAAGACGTCTGTGTTTCGTGCCAGAAGGGAAAACAAACGAAGAAGAAGCACCCTACAAAGAAGATCAACACGGTGGCAGTTCCTCTTGAACGTTTACACATGGATTTGTTTGGTCCTGTCAAGCACAAGAGTATTCGAAATGATCAATACTGTCTCGTGGTTACTGATGACTATTCAAGATTTTCTTGGGTGGCGTTCATGGCACACAAGAGTGAAACCTTTGGTATTATCAAAAACTTGATCATTCAGATTGAGAATTTGTATAAATTGAAGGTTAGGCGGATACGTAGCGACAATGGTACTGAATTTAAAAATCATGCCATGGCGGAGTTTTGCACTTCAAAGGGTATTCTTCATGAGTTTAGTGCAGCCTATACTCCTCAACAGAATGGCGTCGCTGAACGTAAGAACCGCACATTGATCGAGACTGCTAGGACAATGTTGGTAGAGTCGCAGCTGCCCATTCCATTCTGGACTGAAGCTGTGGCCTCTGCATGTTACACATTGAACCGAGTCCTTACAGTCAAAAGGCACAATAAGACCTGCTTTGAGCTTCTTCAAAAACGGAAACCAGATTTGTCTTATCTTGAACCGTTTGGAGCTCCATGTACAATCATCGATCCTAATGGAAAGTTTGGGGCAAAAGCAAATGATGGATACTTTCTTGGGTATGCCACCCCTAACTTACGAGTCTGGAATCTAGAGACAAAAAGGGTCGAGGAATGGTCTGAGGTCAGAGTACAAAGGCACACTTTGCCAGTCAAATGTCCTGGTCAGCCTTGGATGTTTGAGTACGATGACTTTTTCAATTCGATCAATGTTGAAGCCGTTGAAGAAAGTGCAGCGGCAAGGATGTTTTTCGAGAGTGACAATGCAACAGTTTCACCGGTGGTTCGTCCAATTCTTGTCAATCAAGAACCATCTTCGGTGAACAACAATACTCTCGAGAATGAGGATTTTCATGATGCAGCCGAATTGAACGAATCTTCAGAGGATGATGAATTTCTAGATGCAGATCAAGAAGCTCCAACAACAGCAGTTCATGGTACTTCAGAGGGTACTCCTCCAGTGGATACCCATAGAACAGCTGAAGCTACTGCATCATCCTCTTCGTCAATTCCGGGCATTGATTTAGTTGTTGATCTCAAGTTCAACAATCTGGGTATAAATATTCCAGTTCCAGATAATCCAGAAACAAGGATTCATAATACCCATCCTCAACAAAACATCATTGGAAATGTGCAAAGTGGCATTCAAACAAGAAACATGTTGCGAAACAACAACAATGCAGGCTTGTATGCAGCTATTCGAGAATCCGGGCAACAAAACGATTGGCCTATCGCGTGTTATGTTTCACATGAAGAGCCAAGAACTTGGAAAGAAGCCATGAAAGATAACTCTTGGGTGGAAGCAATGCAGGAAGAACTGCAACAATTCCAGAAGCTTGGTGTCTGGAAACTCGTAGAGAAACCTGCTGGTTACAAGAAGATTGGTACCCGTTGGGTTTTCAAATGCAAAAAGGATGACCGCGAAATTGTTATCCGGAACAAAGCTCGTTTAGTCGTTCAAGGTTTTCGTCAGATAGAAGGAATCGACTACAACGAAGTCTATGCACCTGTTGCACGTCTGGAAGCTATTCGGATCTTTCTGGCTTATGCCTCATTCAAAGGATTCAAGGTTTACCAGATGGACGTCAAAAGTGCATTCTTACATGGTGTGGTTGAAGAAGAGGTGTACGTCGAACAGCCTCCAGTTATTGAAGATCCTATCCATCCCGATCGGGTTTGGTTGCTCAACAAAGCTCTCTATGGTCTACATCAAGCACCGCGAGCTTGGTATGCAACCTTATCTAACTATCTGCTGGAGAACGGTTTTCGAAGAGGTCTTATCGACTGTACTCTTTTCATCAAAGAACAAGATGGAGATCTTCTTCTGGTACAGGTATACGTTGATGATATTATTTTTGGTTCTACTAATGATGTCTTGTGTAGAAATTTCGAGCGCATTATGCAGGATAAATTCGAGAAGAGTGCTATGGGGGAAATGACCTTCTTCTTGGGCCTACAAGTGCAACAAACTGAGTCTGGGATATTCATCCATCAGACTAAATATGTTGGTGACATCTTGAGCCGGTTCCAGATGTCTGATGCAACGCCCATTGGTACCCCAATGCCACAAAATCACGGAATTACTCCAGACTTGAAGGGTGAAGCTGTTAGCCCCTCATATTACCGCGCAATGATCGGATCTCTTATGTACCTCACAGCATCAAGACCAGACATAATGTACCCAACTTGCCTGCTTGCCAGATATCAAGTCAACCCGAAGGCCTCACATCTTGCAGCTGTAAAAAGGATTTTTCGTTATTTGAAGGGTTACCCTGACACCGGTCTATGATACCCTAGGGATAATAACTTTGAATTGGTCGCTTTCAGTGATTCTGATTTTGGCGGATGCAAAATCGACGGCAAATCCACAACGGCTGGATGTCAGTTTTTAGGAAATCGCCTAGTCACATGGCAGTGCAAGAAGCAGACGTGCGTCGCCACATCAACATGCGAAGCTGAATACATTGCTGCCTCAAGTTGTTGCTCCCAAGTTCTTTGGATCCAACAACAATTACGCGACTACGGTTTTGAATTCCTAACTACTCCTATTTACGTTGATAATTCTGCTGCATTACAGATCACTAGAAATCCTGTGCAGCACTCAAAGACCAAACACATCGAAATCAAATATCACTTCATACGTGATTGCTTTGAGAAAAGGCTAATTGATGTTGTTAAGGTCCACACCGATGACCAACGTGCCGACCTTTTTACCAAAGCATTTGACAAATCAAGATTTGACTTTTTATTATTGGTAAACGGCATTAAGGTCAAGCAAGAGTAAACCAACATCGGAAAATCATTTTTGTAAATACCTTTGTGTTTTAAATTTGTCTTAGTTTATTGATTTTAGGGGGAGTAAATCCAAAAATTTGAAAATCCAAAAACATCGAAAAATTTCAAAAACACAAAAACAATAGAAAAACAAAAATGAGTTTCCTGACGGGCAAAAGAGAAAATGATAGTACATCAGTGGTCTATCCAAACCTCTTTAAACCTTAAATGAAAAACGATAAGCAGCTCTATATAAGATGTATCGGTAGGCTCACAATCATTTTAAAGTGTGCAGGGTGATATAAATCTTAAACTGACTGAAGACCAGGTGGGAACCATTCATTGGCATATGGTCTTAGTACCGAAATTTCGTTTGATAGATTGCCGAGGTTCTGAGATATTCGGTCTTTATGCTGCTTATCATCTGGGTATCATGGTTGTATCTTTTACCGAAAAATAACGGGGACGCAAGTCTAGATCTTCCATGATACTATACATACGTGTACATATCTCATACTGCATTCGACCTCAATAAGTGATAAACAATCACATGTCCAAACAAAATAAGTGATAAAATATCACATTTATCCGGGAGTCAAGTTCGTCTCTCTACTGTACGGAAGTACTGACCTGTTCACGGACTTGCTCCTGTGCCCTCATGCATATGAAAATCAAGTTCCTCATCAATAAGTGATTATATCACACAGGGCTTGTTTTCAAATCAAAATAAGTGAGAATCTCACATCATATACGGTCAAACAGATGATAATCGGTATACTCACCGGTAAGATGAACCCTCGTGCATACCTTGATACGGGAATGTGTCGTGATGTGGATGAACACCGGTCGGTAAGTATAAATCATACCTTAACGTATCTCCTAAACATGATTACATCTGATAAGTTGAGCTTAAGTGGACAACAATACCGATGATTGTTATAGGATGCTTATCTTAATGTTAACTAATTGAACAACAAGAGTGTTTTGGCATGACCGTACACTGATATGATTCTCTTACCCACGAAACTCGCAAAAAGAATGTCTGTATATATTTATTTACTGCTTTCAGTCTTTACATTTCAAATATTAAAAATACCAAAAAGATTTTAGGCATGTTTTAATATAAACTTTATAAAAGCCAAAAATATTTTATTTCTATTTTAGTTTCGATCGTACGATGTTGGATCTCGAGTCTTCGTTACCTGAAACCTGAACGAAAACCGAATTGACTAAATCTTCATAAACGGTCGAAATTTGCACGTTTTGAAAGTTAGAAACTAAAACTGACAAATTTGTTAAACTTTCAAACTGTCGGACGGTGTTTGATTGTGACATGGTCATTCGTGTGTCACTTGTTTATGCTAACTATATTCCAAGCAGTTGTTCTCATTACGCGTTTAGATTTCTTGCATGTGCAGATTCTAACGGCAAGGAGAACATAGTCGACGACAAGCTTTGGAATGAAGACACGACGTGAAGGCACTCAAATGATGAAGATGATCGAGTTGCCGCTGACCATCATCAACACCACAAGGATTTCAAGCATTGAAGATCAAGTCATTCACGAGCATAACTCAAGAGCTTATGTTAAGGGGGAGTTTGTCAACACACTTCCTACATGATACGGGTAGTTTGTTGATACACTTTCTGCTTTCAAGACGTGAAGACTTTGAAGATCCTCCGACATTGAAGACTTGAAAGGACATCAGAGTCTTGAAGACACGAAGATCAAAGATGATCAAGATCGAGACAAAGCTACAGCCAAGGGGGAGTTTGTTGGTGCACTTGTGTCTGTACTTTGTCTGTATTCGGTCATGATGTAAAACGATGTCTCTGTTAGTCATGTAAGTTTGACCAAGTCAACCATCCTCCTGGTTTGACTTGGCCAAACAGTTATCATATGGTTGTAAATTGTCTGTGTCGAAGGTTGGGTCATCGAAGGATTGTTTCTATCCTTCGATGAGCTCGAAAGATATCCCACGAAGGATACTGATGGACATCGAAGGATATACCATCCTTCGAGGTATATGTGAATCCTTCGATAGCTGTTTGATCGAAAGATGATCTGTCGATCAGTAAACAGGATCCTTCGACCAGATGATCTGTTATGGGTATATATATACCCATGTTGTGTTCATTTTGTGTTAGAAGCAAGAGACAGAAAGATAGACATTCGAGAGATAGAGAGAGTATTCTGTCAAGAACACACACACACTTAGAGAGTTTACAAAACAGATTTGTAAACATTGAGCTTGTAACCGAACCTTTCATACGTATTAATACAAGTGGTGTTAATCGGTGAACTTTGTGTGTCTTGTGTTTGTGCTTGTTTCATCTCGGTTTGCACTCTAGCTTGGATTCCGCACTTGCTAGTGTGTTTCACATAACAAGGTTAAGGTTTGACCTCATCCTCCAAGGGACCTACAAAAATTACCAATTTTCATTTGGCGTCTGTACCATTTGGGTGTTTGATTTTAATGTTGTACTCAGATACATCAATTTTGTTGAAAATGTCCTTTTCAGACATAACCATGTGTTGATTTGCACCAGAGTCAATTACCCAATTATACACATTTGACCCACAAGTATTACTAGAGAACCCAAAGATTCGTTTAAAGGCATTAGCACAAAAAAGATTACCTCCCATGTTAGCACCTTGTGAACTTTCCCCGAATTTTTCATTCAACAAACCTAGCAACTTAGATACTTGCTCAGGGGTTAGTGTAGGAGTTGTTGTAGAATTAGAAGACGATGACGTGTCATGGGCAGGTTTAGAAAACACATGATTATTATAGTTTGAAGATTTGTTTCCTTGACCCTCTCTAGATTTGGAATTCGGTGGATATCCAAAAATTTCAAAACACCGTGTGACCAATCTTATTACAATGAGTACACTTCAAGTTAGGATTAGGACCTTTATTAAATTTCTTTTTGTTATCAAAATTTTGATTTGTTTTAGCCACAAAACCAAAGTTTTGTGCTTGATTTTTTAAAGGAAGTTTCGAGTTTTGGTGAGATTCTTCCCTTGAGATAGTTGCAAAAGCAGATTTAACAGAGGGAAGAGGGTCACTTGTTAAAAGATTTGTCCTAACTTGTTGGTATTCATCATCAAGACCCATTAAAAATTGCATAAGTTTTATCAAATGATTAAAATCATTAAATTCTTTTGAAGCCTGGCAGGTACATGAAGGTAATTGAATCATTTCATCGAATTGTTTCCACATAATATTGAGTTTATGATAATAGTCAGCCACAGATGCCCGATTTTGATTTAAAGAATTTATTTTTTGATATAGATTAAATATAACAGATCCATCAATTATATCATATGTTTCCTTTAAGTCCTACCAGATTTCAGAAGCTAGTTTAGAATAGAATTGACCCATGTATAACTCATCGGCTACAGAATTAAGAATCCAGGTAATCACCACAGAGTTACATCTATCCCACTGCCTAGCTAGCACATCATTATCGGTTGACCGCTTACAAGACCCATCTATGAACCCAATTTTATTTTTGACTTGTAAAGCGAGTTTCATAGAGTTAGACCAAAGAGTGTAATTTTCAGAGCCTTTCAGTTTTATGCTTATAATAGTAAGACTACTGGAGTCACTAGCATGAAGATAGAGAGGGTCACTTGCATCAAGCTTGCTAATTAAAGTTTCAGGCATGGCAAAAGTCAATTAGATGTTTAAAAAAGAGGTAGCACAAAAAAACTCAAAAGTAACTGCACAAGATCAGTAGTAACCACACACAAAACACCAAAAAAATAAGCCCGACAAAATATATTCGAGAGGTAGAAGTAAATTAAAAAGATAGAGAATTTCTTACAGCCGGGTTGCCCAAGTTAGGGTGTTCCAATGGTATGATTTAAAGGCCAGAAACTTCTTAGAATGTAGAGACAGTAGGTTATTACCTTATAACTTTCAGAGACTGACTTGGAATCAGCAGCAGCGGAAAAAGGGACTTGTCAATTTTTCACCAGAAACACTAGAAATTGGTACCCAGCCGGATATCAAACCCGTAGCGAACAGTAGACCAGAAATAGATGCCAAATTCAAGAATGATATTGAGCCTTTGGCTCTGATACCATCTCAAAAATAACCACGTTTCATTGATGTAGATGATAAGAACAATAAGACAGAAGTAAGCTTTTGTAATTCAGCTCTCTAGAAAGAATTCTTATATCTAAACAACTACAGCAAAGGCACCATTTATAGGAGATGAAATAATGAGAAAAAAAGGAAACTATATCAGTCTTCATAACCCTTGAAAGCACCAGCTATAGATTGAGACGATGATTGAGGGAATTGAAGACAAACATGGAAAGCCAGCGAAGATGCAGCTCCAGCTCTAAACAGGGACAAACGACTCTTTCTTCTGAAGCCCTAGCACACCGACAAAGAAGCCAAGCAAAGATAGGGGGCCTGAGACTTATTGGAAACATAAACTGGGCCTAGCCCAATACAAGAACCTGATATAAGAAAAATACAAAATAAGCCCAAAATTAAATTGATAAGAAAGACTGAAAATTTAACACCTATGTGTAGGTCCACTTGGAGGATCAAGATTAAACCTACTTCCTTGTTTGTTAACACACTAACGAGTGCGGAATCCAGGAGAGTATGCAAACCAAAACAAAATGGAACAAACACAAAGTAAGCAAAGATTCACAACTTTGATTAAGTGAAGAGAATCAGTAACACATACACACAGTGTTTACAAAGTTTCACACAGAACTCTCAAACTCTCTTGTCTAAACAGAGAAACAAATTGTCTTTATATAGGCCCCAATACCCAGTAACACTACAGTAACACTACGAAGGGTGTTACTGGGCCACGAACTGTAACCTTTTCCACGAAGGCTTCAACTCTTCGTCCATATGTTCCAACGAACAGTTAGATAACCACGAACAGTCAAGTTACACGAAGCCTTATTAAGCCACGAACCCTTGATCCTTTTGGAGAACCCTTTAAATGGTCACGAACTCTTGAGGGTTCGTTGTAATCAAATAATATTCACAAACAAAACTTACGAACCCTTGAGTCTTCACACAAAAGGATTTCAATATATATCCATGTGACATCATCATGATGATGTCATGGTGATGTTAGCTCGCGGCGCTTCGTGCTTCGCGTGTCGAACTCTGGGGCGCACGACGGAGGAATGTCGTGACATTAGGCTTGAACCGAACTGAGCCGAGTCAAACCAAAACGAGTCGAACCGAACCGAGTCGCGTCCACATAATATGCATCAACACTATGTTGTTCGGTCAGTATATCGGTTCATTTCGCCATGGTACCGGTATGGTAATCGCACTCGTATAACTTACATACGAAAAAAACTCTATTTTGAATACAATTCCGTTTTAAACAAATAGTTGGGTATTTGGTATTTTTATAAAAGTTAACAAACCTGAATTATTAAAAAATAAATCAAACTGAATAAAACTATGTCATGAGCATATATTATCCATAATACAAAAAAGAAGGATAGGTGCACGGTATCCTTAGTCGCGGAAGGGATCTCCCTTCCCAGTTCACGACCCGACAACGATCCCTGGCGGTAAATACCCTTGCCAACTTGATTGGATTGAAGAGCCTGGAGTAACCAGGATTCGAACCCGCGACCTCCACGTAATGGAAGGCCTCAAGAGACACTAAATGGGTGTTGGTAGCCACCGGAAGGTTGATGTTTAAAAATAACTAGTATTATGTAGCCCCCGCCTTGCGGGGGGGGGGGGGGGGCGAGCACTAATGCCACACTACTGCCAGCGACAACAGACACTGAAGTTGCGGTGTATTAATGCGAAGAAATTAAACCGAAACGTAAAACATAGAATAAAATAACTAAGTTCATCTAGTACTCGTGCGTTACGATGAACCCGCGTCTATTTTTTCCCGTTTGACAGGTTCATCGTAATCTATATATAATATATATCATTACCACTATAAAAACCATAATGCATACATTACAACAACCATTGCATCAATATGTTGCAAATTATATTTATACAAGATTTTGGCTAAATTAATTCGATTATTATAAATAATAATAATTTACAAATAAAACAACACAACTTAGAATGGATCAAACTGATTGAATATGGTAAGATAATGAAACCATTATTTGATTAGGGTACAACCACTTAAGCACAATTTACAACCATACATGCATACAAAACATATTGAATTTGGTAAAGTAATGAAACCATTATTTGATTAAGGTACAACCACTTAAGCACAATTTACAACCAAACATGCATACAAATGTTCCAAATTAATAGTATATAAATTTATAAATAATGTACAAATAACCAAAGAAAGGGTACAACTAAAAATAGCATAAACCACAACTAAAGCCACACTTACAACTCTACATTGCACTAACATGTTGCAAAATAATAGTATATAAATTTTTTACATGGTTGAAAGGATTAAATAAAACAAATACCAAAAAAGTGAAAAAAAAAATATTCATTTTGTCATCCCTTAGTGGACCATTACGTATGTTCCTAATTTCCTCCTTAAGACTCATTAAGAGTTTTGTTTATAAAGATCAAATGAGGCAAAATATTACAAACCAAATAGGAAACTATAGTCTAGCAGCAGCCCATCACTATTTCACGTACAGTTAGGCTGTAAACGAATCGAACATTTAGTGGATGGTTCGTGAACTGTTCGACGGAAAGTTCGTTTACGTTTATTCGTTTAGTTAATGAACGAACATGAACAAGAAATTTTGTTCGATTAGTTAAATGAACGAACACAAACAAATGTCTCGTTCGTTCAATTGCGTTCGTGAGCGTTCGGTAATGTGTTTGTGAACATTCGTTCATGTCCGTTTGTTTATGTTGTTCATTAAATATTTTTTTAATATTTATTTATTTTATCTAAACTTTTTATATTCCTTAATTCCTATTTATCTTATTATACCCAAACAAATAAAATAGAAACCCTACCTCAACCTTGTTTATGTACCATTCTCATTTCGAACTTCGTCGAGTTTATTTGTGTTCGTTTGTGTCCATGAACCATCCATGAACACGTTCCTTTCCTTAATGAACGAACACGAACAAAAAAATCTTGTTCAGTAAGTGCTCATGAACCATTCGTAAACACATTATATCCTTAACGAACGTTTGTTCGTGTTCGTTTGGTTTGTTTACATCCCCACGTACAGTAGCCTGTGAGAGGTAACACCCCCACCAACCTCCGATATTAGTAGTTATTATTAGTTATAACAGGAATAGACCTACAAAAAATAGTTATGGGCTTTGTGTTTTCACCATGGTGGGTTGGTCTTTCCTTTAGAGTCGAACAAAAAACAGTATTTGGAACGGACATCGTTTTTAACCCAACCAAAACCATTTCCGAAATTAAGTTGGACGCTAACCGATGCGCACCAGTTAAAACCAAACCAGTCCTTTTCTCCTTATAATTGGTTTCAAACTGAACCAGCTTTAGCCAAAACCCGATGTTGACCAGGATTGTCCAAACCCGAACTGGCTTGGGTTTGGGCTAGAAACTGTTTTGTACAACTCTACTCTGATTCCCTTCCTTTCAGGCCGACATGAAAAAAACATACCAATAGCCATTTCTATGTTACATTCAACTTTTTTAGCTAAAATTCCTCCAATTTAGACATTAATAAATAATTGTAGCTATTTCCCCTTGGTTTTTTTTGAACTTCCCCATCAGATGTGAACCCACTAAATAACAGTGTATAAGATTCAGGTAACAGTGTAATATATGTGGTTTTCATATTGAAATTTTTGGGTATATACGTTTCGACCCCTGGTTCTATAGAAATTTTTTGGTATATACGTTTTTGACCCCCCCCCCCCGGGTCGGAAATGTCAAGCTTCGCCCTGAATACATCATAATGATTCCACATCTTCAAAGTCCATCTATTTTATATATTAAACTAAATAAGTGAAATAAATCTTACGGGTCCATAGGGCCAATGGAAACCATGACTTTGCTGTGTCAAAAAACCAACATGTATCACAGAAAAAAAATATCTTTATTATCACTCGAAGAACAACCGAACTGTGAAATCAGATACACGGCTTACAACTTTCACAACTAACACTTACTGATCATCAACACGATGATCAGACTCACTCACGAAGGATCTAACTGAGAAACGAGACCTTAATTCAAGATCTAACTATGAAACCCTAGAGAGAGAAAGTGAAGCGAAAAAGATAACCAGGAAAAATATCTGAGATGATCTCTAAAAGAGAACAGGCTCTCTTTTATATATTCGACCATATGACCTTCAGTTATCAGCCCAAATGCAGCCCATGTCAATGTCAAGTAGCAGCCCACATCCTCTTCGCAGCAACAAGCCCAAAAGCACATACATGAGGAAAACATAAAAAAGAAATTATAAGAGACAAACTAATGGAATTGACAAACTAATGGAATTGAAATGTTAACAGACAATGAGAGTATATTTTTAACACCCCCCCCCCCCCACAATTCCATTATTGGAACATATCAAACATCTTTAATTCACTACACAACTGTTGATATTTTTTACTAACACACCCTTTGTAAACAAGTCAGCTAATTGGTTTTCAGAATTAATACCAAGACATTTCAAAACACCTTTTGAAATTAAATCTCTCAAGAAAAACAAGTCTAATTCGAAATGTTTGGTCCTGTCGTGAAAAACTGGATTTGCTGCTATTGATACAGCAGCATTATTATCACAAAACAATCTAATAGGAATATTAACAATTACCTGAAGTTCACTTAACAAATTTTTCAACCAAATAGTCTCACACGCAGCAGCACACATAGCTCTATATTCAGCTTCTGCTGATGACCTAGACACTGTTGTTTGTTTTTTGCTTTTCCAAGACACTAAACAATTGCCAAGAAATATGCAAAAACCAGTGATAGATTTTCTGGACACTAAACATTTTGCCCAATCAGAGTCGGCAAAGGCAGTTAAATCAAAAGTGTCACCTTTTTTAAATAGTAATCCTCTACCAGGTGCATTTTTAAGATATCTCAAAAGATGAAAAGCAAGTTTTAAATGGTAGGACTATGCATAAATTGACTTAAAACATGTACTGCATATGCTATATCTGGTCTAGTGTGAGACAGGTATATTAATTTTCCTACTAGTTGCTGATACCCAGTTATATTTTGCAAAGGACCATTATTACTATCAAGCAAGTTATTGACAACATGATTTTGATATATAGGAACACTAACAGGTTTACAACCGAGCATTCCATATTCAGACAACAAATCAGTGCAATACTTCCTTTGTGATAAACAAATACCACTTTCGCAAGACAATACTTCTATACCTAAGAAATATTGTAACAAACCAAGATCCTTTATTAAAAACCTGGTTTTCAGATCTTGTTTAACGTTTTCAATTTCCGTTACTGAGTTACCAGTGATGACTATATCGTCTACGTAAACAAGCAACACAATAAACACATTGCCTTTATTTTTTACAAATAAAGAAGTATCACATTTGCTTTGAACAAAGCCAAAATCAAGTAGCGCACTAACAAGTTTTTCATTCCACATTCTTGGAGCTTGTTTAAGCCCATATAATGATTTCTTTAATTTACAAACTTTAGAGGAGTCAAATGAGCCATAACCCTCCGGTAAACACATATAGACTTCCTCTTTTAAGTCACCATATAAGAATGCATTATTAACATCTAATTGAAACAATTTCCAATTGTTTTGAACAGAAAGTGACACAATACACCTAACAGTAACCAGTTTGACAACTGGAGAGAAAGTCTCTTCATAATCAACTCCTTCTTTCTGGCTAAACCCTTTCGCAACTAATCTAGCTTTGTATCTTTGTATTTCTCCGTTTGCCTTATACTTTATCTTATATATCCATTTACAACCAACAATGCTTCTATTAAGAGGTTTATCTACCACAGCCCAAGTATCATTTCTATGCAATGCATGAATTTCTTCATTCATTGCATTGATCCAATTGGGATCTTGAATAGCCTCTCTATAATTTCTAGGCTCAAGATTTTTAGATAACCCTGAAGCAAAGCATCTGTTTTCTACAGTCAACTTAGACAAATTTACTACTTTTTCAATACCAAACTTAACTTTGCCTTCTACAACAAAATCATTAAGTTTTCTTGGAAAAACTGAAGTCCTAGAAGACCTTCTCGGTAAAACGGACACAACAGAATTCTCTGTGTCACCCTCAGAAGTGTGCTGAGCTTCATCTGTGGCAACCATAGGTTCTGCCATGTCAGGTGATACATGACTCCCACTTGTCTGTTGAGCATCAGCCGTGACATTGGGTGTGTCAGGTATCTCCGACTGCTGAACTTCATGTGTTTCCACATCAGACTCACCTTGACCCCTTCTATCATCATTGGGATCATCCACAGGTGGTAAATGGTTTGAATTCTGTGTTATCATACAAATCAAAAAAATTAAGAGAATTTATGTCTTTAAAAGGGTTGGAATCGTAAGATTCAAATACAGTTTTTTCTTTGAAAGGAAAAATTGTTTCATAAAACTTAACGTCCCTTGAAAAAATTATTACTTTTGTGTCAAGACTATACAATTTATACCCTTTTTTTCATGTGAACATCCAATAAAGACACACTTTTCTGCTCTACTATTTAGTTTATTACTTTCATCTAAATTTGTACAAAAACACAAACATCCAAACACTTTCAAGTGGTTTAAGAAGGGTTTAAACTTATGAATCAACTCATACGGAGTTTTGCCAGAAAGAACAGAGGATGGAGTCCTATTTATAAGATACGCAGCAGTTAGAACACACTCATGCCAAAACCTAACAGGTAGATTACTTTGAAACAGTAAAGCCCTAGTAACATTAAGCAAGTGCCTATGCTTTCTCTCAACAATTCCATTTTGTTGAGGTGTATACGCACATGTAGTTTGATGAACTATTCCTTTAAGTTTACAAAACATAGACATTTGATTATTTACAAATTCAGAACCATTATCACTTATAAAACATTTCACAGTTTGTTTAAACTGAGTTTGAATAATGTTTACAAAGCTTTGAATATTTTCAAACACTTCTGTTTTGTTTTTTAATAAACAAACCCAAACAGCCCTGGAATAGTCATCAACTATAGTCAAAAAGAACTTATGTCCTTCTCTACTAGCAACCCTATACGGCCCCCACACATCCAAATGGACCAATTCCCCTAAATGAGTACTTTTATGGTCACTTAAAGGAAAGGGGTCTCTATGTTGCTTAGCTCTATGACATACTTCACAAGGACTATGATCAAAGTCAAATGAGATTTTTAAAATATCTTTATACACTTTAACAGCTTGATCAGCAGGATGTCCTAATCTAGCATGCCACAGTTTATATAAATTAATACTATTAAAACACACCTCATTAGACACAACAGTATTTCCACATACATAAAGTCCCTCCAGCTGATTACCAATCACCAGGACTTTCTTTGTTAATAAGTCTTGTATATAACACTTATGCTCATCAAACCCAACATACAATTTATTATCTCTTGTCAACTTATGAACAGATATTAGGTTCACAGAATATTCAGGGACGAGAAAAACATCATGTAAAACGACTCCATCTACCAGTTTTAAAGAACCAATTTTAGTTACAAGAGCACTTGTGCCATTAGGATGTTTTACTTGAATTTTCAAATTTGACACATCCACATAATCTGACAAATCATTTTCAGATTTTACCATATGATTATTTGCCCCTGAATCAACTATCCAACCAGTTCCTTCTCCAATATTAGTCCCAAACGAATATATAGGTTTGACAAACACATTAGAACAAAAAAAACTCACCTGAAACATTGCAGCTCTGTGCTGTTTCAGGTGTTTTTTCCTTTAACAAACTCAAAAATTTAGCCACTTGATCAGAAGTCAAAGAAGTCACAGGAATATTAGACTCATTAACACATGTATTATTACTTGAACCAACCTTTCTACCTTGATTCCCTCTTGGTGGCTTCATCCAAGAGGGATATCCAATCAGTTCAAAACACTTATCAATTGTATGACCAACTTTGTTACAATGTGCACATTTCAAATTTTGATTTGAAATTTTATTGAATCTCTTAGTAACATCAGAACCTTGATTTGATTTAGATGCAAAACCAACTGTTTGATTCCTTTTAATACTATTGTTACAAGAATTTTTATGTGATTCTTCCCTTGATACTATTGAGAAAGCTTCCTTAACAGAAGGTAAAATTTCTTTAGTTAACAGAGTGGTTCTAACCGACTGATAAGTGTCATCAAGACCCATAAGAAACTGCATGAGTTTAATCATATGACTAAAATTGTTAAACTCATTTGCAGCTTGACATGTACAAGAAGGCAGTTGTAGAATTTGATCTAATTGTTTCCACATAACATTCAACTTATTATAGTATTCAGACACAGATTGACCATTTTGACTAAACGAATTAATTCTCTGATATAGATCAAACACTACCGACCCATCTATTTTATTATACGTTTCTTTCAAATCCTTCCAAACTTCAGATGCAAGTTTGGAATGAACTTGTCCTAAGAAAAGTTCTTCTGAAACAGAGTTAAGAATCCATGTCAACACAACCGAATTGCATCTTTCCCATTGATTAGCTAAAACCTCATCTATTAAAGATTTTTCACATGAACCATCAATGAAACCATACTTATTTTTAACTTTTAAAGCTAACGTTAACGAATTAGCCCAAACTGTATAATTTTCTGTACCCTTTAATTTTATACTTGTTATAGTTAAGTTCGTGGTATCACTAGGATGTAAGTATAGAGGATTACTTGGTTCAAGTTTGCTAATCAATGTTGCAAAAGGATTACCTTCAATCTCAGCCATGAAAACAAATACACAAGGTATACAGACAAGAAATCAAACAACAATCACAAACTTAGCGAAACTGTGCCAGTGTCAAGATGGTAGGATCGTCACTCAATAGGTGCCTACCCAAGTCTTTGCATAGAAGCTGTTATGCTAATCGATCTAAACAACTACAATAACCACAGTAAAAGACAAAAAATAAGCAAGATCCAACCAAATCAGAAACAACACAGATAGCACCAAATGCCAATCAACAAACAAGATTCAATCAAACAAGAATCAAAACAAAGAGTAAATGCAACAGGAAATGACCCGTCCTGTGTCCCAATCAATCAAACCGGTCCAAACTACCCCGGCAACAGTATGCCTAAGTATGCAGGAAAAATAAAGATAAGAAAGGAAAGAAACGACCTGATGCGTTTAACTCCAAGCTATACAGTCTTGTAGCCTTCACTTAGGGCTACAAGATTCTGTAAGAAGAAAGGAACAGCAACAAGGATTGTTGGTTTGCCCTGTATTCGTATAGAACACAAAGACCAACGAGTATTATCTTCTCCCCAATCAGTCTGCACAAACCCTAGAGTTAGGGTTTTTCTTTTCTGCACCGGCACACTTCTCGAGAACCCAAGAACCACGATCTAGAGTCGGCAGATGCACCTGAACTACCAAGACTCCTCAGACCTTCTTGAATAGGAAAACAGTCACCAAGTCAGCGGAAGTACAATTGGCACACAGATCTGTACCGGAACACCCCAAGCCAGGTCAGCGGAAGTACAATCGGAACCCTAACACTCTGATTACCCAAGAACTCTAGAAGAGCTCTGATACCATGTCAAAAAACCAATATGTATCACAGAAAAAAATATCTTTATTATCACTCGAAGAATAACCGAACTGTGAAATCAGATACACGGCTTACAACTTTCACAACTAACACTTACTGATCATCAACACGATGATCAGACTCACTCACGAAGGATCTAACTGAGAAACGAGACCTTAATTCAAGATCTAACTATGAAACCCTAGAGAGAGAAAGTGAAGCGAAAAAGATAACCAGGAAAAATATCTGAGATGATCTCTAAAAGGGAACAGACTCTCTTTTATATATTCGACCATATGACCTTCAGTTATCAGCCCAAATGCAGCCCAAGTCAAGTAGCAGCCCATGTCAATGTCAAGTAGCAGCCCACATCCTCTTCGCAGCAACAAGCCCAAAAGCACATACATGAGGAAAACATAAAAAAAGAAATTATAAGAGACAAACTAATGGAATTGACAAACTAATGGAATTGAAATGTTAACAGACAATGAGAGTATAACATGCTGCCCAAGATGATTCCCAGGAACTCCAAATTAAGCACCTTGCCAGGAAATGTACATGTTTAGCATGTAAAAATGTATAATTTGGAATGAATGAGGATATCTATCTAACTCATAGCATAATAATCACAGAAAATAGCATAAACATACATCATAGAGCTATTAAAGTAATTTTATGATTTGTATATTAATTTTACATTTGATATCACATTTACCATTTGAAAAATTCAAAAGCAAAACATATAAACCCTCACAACTTATATACACATGATAAATCTTACCTTGCCCTCCATGACTAAAACACATTAATTTGTAGTACCCAAGTCGATCCTGATAACTTCATTTCCAATAGTTCTTGTATTGCATGACAGGCGACTTATTAGCTTGATGGAAAGAGGTAATAACATACATATGCAGAATAGCAGCACACGATACCTGAAGAGTCTGGTAGTCACACCTAATTTGTGACTCAGATGTGACCCATAAATCATGTTTTAGCTCCACTTAATTAACTGCATGAAGATGCATAGTATTAAATTCAGAAACAGTTTCATGAGATTTATTGAAATACTAAAATAGGACAATAACATGTGAGAAACCAGTAAAAATTATTCCCCATTATTTGTGACTCTCCCCACTCAAACCGCATATCATTATAATCATAAAACAAAGACACCAAGCAAAATTTACAGCAATCAATTGACTCTTAACTCTTTGATATAAGAAGATACCATCACCATCCACAATCATTATACATTTTTAAAAAACAAATCAAGCTACAAATTAAGCATCAAACTTGACAATTCGCATCAAAATCAAGCAAAATTACACGAAATTGTTCATATCAAAGTTTTGAAGAAAATGATACTCATTCAGACATCGATTCCACTTTTAAACACCAACTTTACCGACCTAATTGAATCAGGTGATTCACAAATGATTTAAACAAAATTAGAGTTAAAGCACTTACATTTTCCTTGGAGTTTGTCTTCGTGTTACTTGGAAACCTTCCTTGTGGTCTTGCGGAAACAACTTATAGCAACTTGACCAAGTTGAGTTTCATTTTTTTGGAGTGACGCTTTTTGGATCTTCAAGTCGGCTTCTTGTTGGCGTATCTTGTCTTCATATTGCTTGTGGCGGACTTCGTGCTCGGCTATAAATTTTACAAACAATTCTTCCAAGGGAGGACCATTTGGTCTAGGTCCTTGGTATTGGCCTTGGTACCTTGGTTGAAAATTTTGTTGTGGTGACCTTTGTTGTTGTCCAAACGGGAGGTTGAGCATTTCCTCCATCTCGACAACCAAAATTCGGATGATTGCCAACCCGGATTGTAAGTATTGCTATAAAGATTGTTTTGTTGTTGGCGTTGACAAAGTCAATTTGCTCGAATTCTAAAGGTGGAACTTGGCCATCTTGAGGAGAGTTGTTGAAGTCGGCGGTGACCACATTAACTTGTGCTTTGCTCAATTAATTGAGGCGAGTAGTTAAGGCCTCAACTTGAGCGATAAGTGAAGCGACCGAATCGACTTGATGTAAACCTCATCTTGCTCCTTGGCTTGACCTTGAATTATGCCATTGATAGCTATTCATGGCAATTTCTTCAATGAGATCATAAGCTTCTTGTAGCCTCTTGTTTCCAAATATTCCTCTCGTGGTCACATCTAGAGTTTGTCTTGATTGGTTTGTCAACCCAATGTAGATAGACGAGACTTGAAGTCAAACTTCAAGTCCATGGTGGGGACATTTTCGAAGCATGTCCTTGTGTAGGTCCCGATACGGATCGTCGGACTAAGATAATATCTTGTTTCGGATGCCGTAACAAGTGCGGAATCCTTGTTACGACAAAAACCAAGCGAGAGATAAAAACACAACAACAGATTCAACGATTAAAAGCTCAAGTGTATTATTTCAGATGAGTTTGTTACAAGATTTATACAAGAAAACTCGCTAACTCACTGAAATGCTCTCTCTGTGTTCACTCTGTGTGTTTTGTGTGTTGTATGGCTTATCTGTTGTTGCAAGTTGCTTTTTATACTCAACCTTATCCACATCCAACGAAGTATTACTGGGCCTGATAAGAAAGCCCATGAAGAATCCTAACCAACGTAGAACAGTGGTTCTTCGTGGACCCTTTTCAATGAACAACCAAGTAAACGAAGAATGTTCTTCGTCAAACATCACGAAGAATAAGAGTTCTTCATTGCTGATGTTCTTCGTGAGTCTCCGTTTGACTGTTTCTTAGCCATGCAGGTTGTTCGGGTAAGGTAGGTTCTTCAGTCCTTGAGATTCTTCGTGATAAGCACACATGCACAACTTCCAGTCATGCAGATACAAACACAGCAGCAAACAGTTTGCACATAATAAACTGTTTTATATCGAAAACACCATACCGGCTCAAGATAGGAGGACACCTTGACCTCGGCCTTCATTCGTAATGCGGGCGAACCAAACGAGCCGTATCCACAAAGTGTATCAACAAACTCCCCCTTGGATGCTGCTCAAAATGGTTCAATCTTCACACATTGTCAGATCTTTAAAGTCTTCACGTGTCACGGACAGGGAGTGAATCAGCGAACTCCCCCTTGAACGTTGCTCGTGAAACGTTGATCTTCAAATTTTAGATATTTATGGTGTTGATGAGTGGTCAGCTGCAACTCGATCATCTTGATCTTCTGATTGCGTCCATGTCGTGTCTTCATTCCAAAGCTTGTCAACGAACGCGTTCTCTTTGCCTTTAGCTGGTTTGAATGTTGCATCTGCACATACAAGAAAGCTAAACGCGTAATGAGAACAACCGGTTGAAATATAGTTAACATAAACAAACGACACAAATGTGACCAACTCTCAATCAACTACCGACCAACAACAGTTTGAAAGTTTAAAAATTTGATCATTTTTTTATTTTAACTTTCACAACTTGTTAATTTCGACCGTTTATGAAGGTGCAATTGTTTTAGGTTTCAATGAGGTTTCAGGAGGTAAAGACTCGAGATCCAACATCGGGCATTCAAAAATAAAATAGAAATAAAATCTTTTTAGCTTTTATAAAGTTTATATTAAAACACACCTAAAATATTTTTGGTATTTTTGAATTTTTCAAATGAAAAGACAGAAAGCAGTAAATAAACATATACAGAGATACATAAACGGAAAACAGTAAATAAATATTTACAGACATTCTTTTTGCGAGTTTCGAGGGTAAGAGAATCATATCAGTTTACGGTCATGCCAAAATGCTCTTTCTGTTCAATTAGTTAATATTAAGGTAAGCATCCTATAATGATTATCGGTATTGTTGTCCACTTAAACTCAACTTATCAGATGTACTCGCGGTTAGGGGATACGATTAAGGTATGATTTATACTTACCGACAAGTGTTCATCTACACACGACACATTCCCGTATCAAGGTATGCACGAGAGTTCATCTTACTGGTGAGTATACCATTTACCATCTGTTTTTCAACGTATATGATGTGAGATACTCACTTATTTTTGGATGAATACAAGCCCTATATGATTAAATCACTTATTGATGAAGAACTTGATATTTGATGCATGCAGGGCACAAGAGCAAGTCCGTGAACAGGTTAGTACCATCGTACAAGCAAAGAGACGAACTTGACTCTCGGATGATAAATGTGATTTAGAATCACTTATTCGGGGGTGAATGTTATATTTTATCACTTATTGATGGTCGGATGCATCTTTTATTATATACATGTTTGTATGATATATATACACGTATGTATGGTATCATGGAAGTTCTAGACTTGTGTCCCCGTTGTTTTTGGTAAAAGAAACAACCATGATACACAGATGATAAACAGCATAAAGACCACATATCTCAGAACCTCGGCAATCTATCAAACAAAATTTCGGTACCAAGACCATATGCCAATGAGCGGTTCCTACACGGTCTTCAGTCGATTTAGGTTTATATCACCCTGCACACTTTAAAACGATTGTGAACCTACTGATACATCTTATATAGAGCTGCTTATCATTTTTCATTTTAAGTTCAAAGAGGTTTCGACAAACCACTGATGTACTGTCATTTTCTCTTTTGCTCACCAGGAAACTCATTTTTGCTTTTCTATTGTTTTTGTGTTTTAGAAATTTTTCGATGTTTTTGTATTTTTTGAGATTTTTCAATGTTTTTGTTTTTTTTGAAATTACTCCCCCTAAAACGCAAAAAGTACGAGAAATTAGAAACACAAATAAATATTGACAAAAATGATTTTCCGATGTCGGTTTTACTTTTGCTTGACCTTAATGTCGTTTACCATTTAATAATAGTCAAATCGTGATTTGTCAAATGCTTTGGTAAAAAGGTCGGCACGTTGGTCATCGGTGTGGACCTTAACAACATCGATAAGTTTCATATTGAAACAATCATGTGTGAGGTGATATTCGAGATCAACGTGTCTGGTCAAGGAGTGTTGTACGAGATGTTAGCAATTCATAAAGCAGCTTAAATATCGACAAAGATATGAGAGATTAGAAATTCAAAACAGTAATCCTGCAACTTCTTCGTGCATTGGCAGGAATCTGAGTGCTCTCCCAAGCTGGATATCCACCCGGTGTGGATTTCAGGGTCGAATTTGCAGCTACTTCAATGAACCGAGAATTCCCTTCACAGCAACAAGATGATAAACCTCCAGGTCCGGCTGGTAAGTGGCAAGGGAGCATGTGGGAAAGCTTGTATACATCATCTTTGGTCGGTCCATACAAGATGTCTTGCACATGCTTTTGCACCAGGAAAGGTCTTCGTCTTTCTCCTTTAAAAGTAGTGTGTGATTGTTCAATCCATGCCAAGGCATCCGCACACCCGGTTTGTTTGTTCAACAAACACATTTTCTTCAATCACATCGTAGAGAAAGTACTCTACACGTTCATCTTGTGGACTTTGAACTTCTTGTGGAAGAAAAATCCATGAATCTTCGAAAAGCTTCAGACGTGCTCCAGGCGTGAACTTTTCATTGGAATCTTTCCTGAGGACCCGATCAAAGCCGTCAACAATCAAATTTTGGCACATTTTTTATCTTGTCGAATTTTTCAACTTCATTCAACCACATTCTTTCACCATCATTCCTTCATCGGAATTTTTGTCTTCTTTTCTTTTTCCCTCTCCATCAAAGGCAACAGTATTCTCCTAGATATAACAATGTTTCGGAGCCTTATGTCGCTGATCTTGTGCATGGACGCTCCACTATCAACAATCCTAAGACTATCAATAGTTCCTCCTGGAACATCCTGCACACTCATTCAGAGATTAGTTGGAGAGGGGGACCCATGCCTTCACAGACTTGGGTCGTCCGTCATCATCGAGGATTGTGATATCCATTTCCCGATGATTCGAAATTGATAGAGCTCCCCCTGAAACAGTTACCGACTTTGGTTTCTAAATCTGTTTCTGAATTTCATTTTTAATATCTGATTTAATAGATTGTGTTTGGATAACCTCTGGTTTCAAAGCCTTTTCAATTTCTTTTCTGTGTTTCTTTTTATGTTTCATTTCCTGTTGTTTAACAAGACGAGGGTCCTGTTTTGGTGAAACATATCTTTTATGGTAACTGTTACCAAGGGGGCATCAACTTTTGCCTTTCCTTTCGTGAGATATGGACAGTTTCTGACAATGTGCCCATACTCACCGCATTCAAAACATGATCTCCGCTCAACAAACCTCGGAGTATCATAATTGTAAGAGCTTGATGATGAACTTCATGATCTCGAGGTACTTAGTCCTATATCACAACAGTTTATGTGTTGTGTGTAGTTGTTTTGACTGTTTCTTTTCAAAATTTTCTTTTGCATAACAAAATTTGTGCTTGATTTGTTTTCAAAAGATTCAATTTTATCCGTCCCTCGGGATTTCACGAAGTTCACCTTCTGACACTTTTTCTTACTTTCGCTTTGTTTTCCTTTTCCCTTTCCTTGGTGAGCGTGACTTTGCTTTCGTTGATTGTTTTAAGATTTGCAATTTTTTATTCCCATATTTCTTTCTAACTTCGGATTTTGGGATAGGGGCACACTGAGTTACTACAACTCCTGGGCTCGACTTTCCCGAAAACTTACTAGTAGAATCTTCAAAAACTTTATCAATCAAGGACTGATTGACATTCTTGATTGGGAATTCCTTGTCTGAATATATTTTATCAGATCCAATCAGCATGTAAAGCAAATTAACGCTTTCACAACTCTCAGACTCTTGCACAGATGTGGACTCAATCAGAACAGTCTTAGCAGGTTTTGTGGGAGGATCACATAGAATATGATTCTCGATAGGTATGTCCTCTTCTTTGATAATCGCATCAGACTGAGTTGAGTTAGTATCATCGTATTCATCATCTGAAGAATCAGCATCCTCAGCAATGACTGGAGGACCCTGATTTTGTTCAGCAGTTGATACTTTCGTATATGCTGATACATCCGAATCTGATAATACTTCCTTTGTGTAAAAAAGTCCAGCTACGAATTCCTCAACGTCTAATGGAACAGATGACTTAAATTGAGGTTTATCCTCCTCATCAGGCATTGCGGTATAATTGTGTCTAACAGGTGGAGGACACTTCTTATATCCAATGCACGTGACATCTTCTTTCTTTTTCTGTATGTCAATGATGTGATCCAGCACATACCTCGAGTTTTAATAACTATCTAACTTAAGCTGGATCGCCTCACTTTCACACTTAACACAGGCCAATTCTTTCTGTTTTTCCCAAGAGCCTATTGATGTAATTATTTATTGCTCTCTATGCATATCGAAAGATCCACGATCAAATGTTGATTGTGGAAAAATGTCACGTTATATTTGCTTTGCAAGTCGTCATATTTGCTTTGCAAATCGGACAATTTAGTACTTAGTTCAACAAAACTATCACACCTGTCAGATTTTGGTTCATCGACACATACCTGACTGGATTCACCCTCTGACATTAACCCATCTCCCTTAGAATCAACAGCCTCCCACGATGATTCATATTCAGATCCATCCTCGCTTGATCTTGTAGCATCTTCAACAGAACTACCGCCATGTTCAGAACTGTCATCATTTCCCAAGGACTCACCATCGCTAACATCCTTGACAATTTTGGCATAAAACGCAGTTCTTGTTTGACCATTGTAATTTGGATCAAGAAATGATGGTACTCTAGTAGACTGATAGCTTTGCTCTGAGGCAACTGGTTGTGGTTCACCATACATATTGGTGCTTGAGACAAAAGTTGTTTGTAGCTGAGCATGTTGAGCAGGTCTTGTAGCTGAGGAAACTAGTATTGGTTCACCATACATATTTCTTGCCATTTTCGGTTTACTTTGATTTTGGTTTGTAACCAATGCCCACTGATCTGCCATAATTGAACACACTTGTGATGAGGACGAGGGTGTTGGAGATTGAGCCCGTGAAGGCACTAAACCCTTTTGCGTATACAAATTGTCCGTACTAGGATCAGGTTTCCAACCATACATATCTGAACTCATAATGAAATGAAAATAACCAATTAAAAACCAAACTATGAATTCTCTGTGAAGCTTCTGGTAAATATTAATGACCACGGAAAAATGATGTCAACGAAGCACCTACGAATAACCAGCCAGTAACTATGTCTTTTGTGATCGTGGGCCACGAAAAATGATTGGTTTTTTTGTGAAAATGGCCCAGATGAAAAAGAAAAGCCCAATGATCAACACCCACGAAGAATGGAAAGAATATTGTGAAAGCCCAGACGAAGAATGGAGAAAGCCCAACTTCCACGAAGAATGTAGTTAATAGGCCCACTAATTATCAGCCCATGAAGAAAAAGATAAATGACAGTTGGGCCAGGCAAGTGTCCACGAAAAAATAAGCCCAAGGAATATATCTGATGAAAAACCACGAAAAACTGAATGGAATTTTCATGAAGATAAGGTCCACGAAATATCCTGGTGTTACTTAAATAGTCTTTCACCTGAATAAGACAAAAATAGGGTTCTTCACCAAAGTTCAAAACTGCAAATGAGAAATCAACGAAGAACTAGGTCTTTCGTTGACTTTAGTTCACAGTTGGTGAGATATTTTTCAACAAAATCTTATCATGTCTGACACAAAGAGTTGGTATGACAAATTTTTTAAACAACCATACTTCTAAAAACCAGTCTTTCAAACAAATGATAAAATATTTAATCTTCAATAACGCAACTCAAGAAACTCCGGTGACCTTTTCAATGACTATTTCCGGCCAAACAGTTTACTGGAAAGAATGGTGAACTAAAATTTTAACTTGAAAACTCAAAACAACTTCTACCTTCAATGATCTCCAACCCTTTTTAATAAGTTTTAAACAAGAACAACACCAAACAACACAGATTTTCGAGTTTTTAGAACAAAATATTATGAACCAGAACTGGGTTTCTGAAGCTTTATACAAAAACACACTCAAAACCCACTCGAAAATCACACCGGAACACTCGGTATTCAACAAGAAATCGAGCCTTACGCTCTAATACCACTTGTAGGTCCCGATACGGATCGTCAGACTAAGATGATATCTTGTTTCGGATGTCGTAACAAGTGCGGAATCCCTGTGACGACACAAACCGAGTGAGAGATAAAAACACAACAACAGATTCAACGATTAAAAGCTCAAGTGTATTATTTCAAATGAGATGAGTTTGTTACAAAATTTATACAAGAAAACTCTCTAATTCACTGAAATGCTCTCTCTGTGTTCACTCCGTGTGTTCTGTGTGTTGTATGGCTTATCTGTTACAGCAAGTTGCTTTTATACTCAACCTTATTCACAGCCAACGAAGTATTGCTGGGACTGATAAGAAAGCCCACGAAGAATCCTAACCAACGAAGAACAGTGGTTCTTCGTGGACCCTTTTCAGCGAACAACCAAGTAAACGAAGAATGTTCTTCGTCAAACATCACGAAGAATAGGAGTTCTTCGTTGCTGATGTTTTTCGTGAGCCTCCAATTTGTAGGATCGTTTTCAGACCTGAACGAGTCGATCAGAAGAGTTTATCTCAACATGAAAGGCGGAAACAGACGTGTAGAGCTCAATTCAGCAAGATTCACAATTTAAACTGTTGTATTATTGACATTATGACAATTTACAACCTGACAACACTTTGGCAGCACTTCGTTACACTGACCGGAAAGTTACAAATGATGAAAGTTTGAAGGGTATTTATAGGAGGGACCCTTTAGTTTGAAAGTGGCATGATACTTTCAAACGGACAGGGTACTTTTCAAACTAAACCCTCTTCAAACTAAACCCTTTCAAACTAAACCCTTTCAAACTTTCATGTTCAAATATAGTAAACCGAGACTCGATATAAGACGAAGTCGACAGATGAATGCACCAACAGACTCCCCCTCAGATGTTAACGAGTCTTAAGTGTCGAGTCTTCAACGTCTTCAGTCTTTATCAGTCTGAACACTCTCTGAAATATCTCACAGTGTAAGCATCCTCAAATATTTATCTTCTCTTTTCATCATCATCAACAGACTCTTCCACGAACAATCTCTACTCGGATGTCTTCAAACTCCCCCTTTTGATATGCTGGGATCGCAGTCTGGCTTGTTAAAATTACAGAGTCCTCAGGTATCGGAACCTGGCACTCTATCTTCAGGATCAAGATCGAAACCTGGCTACATCTTCACATTCTTAACCCAGAAGTAAATTTTCTGATGCTAACTTGTAAAAACAATCTCACTGTCTAATGAAACACTTGCAAGAATTATACAATCAAAGAATGATTTTACAATTTTAATCTTTGATGAACCATTTGAAAATATATCATTTTTATTTTCAAAACAACACTTTCTCCCAAACCATCTGTTCATCATGTTTAGCACTTGGAATTTTGAAAATTAGTTCTCCAACACCAGTTGTCGAAAATCTTTTTGAATTTTTCAAAATTTATGCTAAAACACACTAAAACTCTTTTTGAATTTTTTGAATATAATGAAATGTAGTAAAGTAATATTTACATACAATATTTTTGTGAATTTGTGTAAGAGGATCATATCAGATTATGAGACAAATCACCAACACCGTTAAGCTTGATTTCATTTTAAGTTCTAAACAATTTACCTAGATTGTCAGTATACTGGTCCACTTAAATTTTCACACAATTTTCAACTGATCCGAGATACGATATTAATGTCTTAAATACTTGAACTTATCCACGTGTCCCACCACTTGAATATACTCCCGTATCCAGATCTCAATATTCAGTCTTACAGGTGAATATACCACAGATGATACCTGTAAAGGGGTTAGATGCGAGGGCCGTGAGAGCTCAGGTCGATACTTCCGTATACGCAGAGAGATGACGGCTTCGACTTTTGGTGTGTCCCCTTTAGAGGATCTTTTTGTTTCAACAGCAGCGACTATCAATTTTATTGTTTCATCAGCTTGCTGAGGGCGATGCTATGTTTCAAGCATTTGCGGAAAGTATTATCCAGGGACTAGGTCAGAACTTCCATTCAGCAGAAGTCCCGAGATAATACCCCAGATATCACTGAGTATAAAGACCTAGTATCTCAGAATAAGGGACCTTTCAAATAAGATTTCAGGGGTTACCTATATATCCAAGAAGATGTTACCCACAGAATAAGCAAGTTTGGATTTTTAAATTTATATCTCGTCACAATCTACTAAATGTTTAAAAATCTACTAACACATCCACAGTAAGATTGTTTATCACTTTTAAACTTTCCAAATATTTAGCATATTGTGATAGTCCACTGATGTACTATCATTTCCTCTTTTTCACAACAAACTCATTTTTGGTTTTTATCATGTTTTTGTTTTTTTCAAATTTTCTAATGTTTTTGGATTTTCTGAAATTTTCTACTCCCCCTAAAATGCAAACACATTAACGAAAATTGAAAACAAACTGTACAGAAACATAACAACCGATATCGAATCGCATCAGTTCGCCATTCACTAGGCATAAACAATCTGAACTCCCCCTTTCACAAACCATTTTCTCATTTAGATTTCAAAACACTTAAGTTTGTTTTAATCAAAATGATTTTTCTGGAAAATAAGTTTGTTATAACCACTTGTAGGTTCACTTTGGAAGTTAGGGGAATGGTTCATCATATTGTTCATCAACCACTTGTATGAAGATTTCATCAAGTTCAACTAAATGACCTTGATGAATCCTTTGTACCACTTGTAGAAAACATCCATAACATCTAACCATATATAGGAATAAACCTCTACACAGATCATTTTATCAATCAAGATGCCGATTCCTGCTTCTCACTTACCAACCTGGAAGCTCCGGCGTAGTCCTTTAACCTGTAAAATTTAACAAACTTTAAGATTCATTTACACAATCAATTTTAAGAAAGATGCCGATTCCTGATCCACGATTACAAACTTGGGATCTCCGGCAAGTCAGGTTTTTTAAGCAAAGAAAATGTCCACCCAAGCCTGACCAGCCTTGGGTGATTTCAATTCGAATTTAGTTGGGGTGTAAGTTGCTTTCTTTGTAGCGTAAAAGTCTTTTACCCCTTTCATCTTTCCATCAACCATTTTTCTGAAAATCTTCTTAACTTTCCCATTAAACGTTTTCTCAACATCAAAATTATCCTTTTCAGAATAATTCTGATTTGAGACTTCAGTCTTTCCAACTTTCCTTTTAAAATTCTCAGTCCTCAATGGTGGAAAGTTCTCATCATCCATTGAAGGAACTAAGTTTTCATCACTCTCATCAAACTGTGGCTCCTCTGATTTTGTGGAATCAGGTTCATCGCCAGATTTTACCTCAGATTTCTTAACAACCCATTTTTGGTTGTCAAGTTTCACACTACGCCTGTAAAATCTCTTCGAACACTCATCAACTTCAAATGTTGAATGTTTGAAAACTTTAAATTTTTCAGTTGCTGGTTCGGTTTTATCAACAATAACTTCTTTCAGTTTTCCAGAAACTCCCTGTTTTGTCTTGGTTGATTTCGGACAATTCCATGCAATGTGTCCAACTTTATTGCATCTAAAACAGGTTCTGGTTTCTATTCTCTGAACTTCATTCTTCTTTTTCTCTGCAAGGAATTCTTGATTTGATTGTCTCCAGAATGAGCTCTTCTTCTCTTCCTCAGCAGACGGTCCTGAAAAAAATTTTGTGTTTGTTTTAGAAAATTTTTCATTTTTATAGTTTTCTGGTGGAATAAAACCAAGACCTTTCTTTTTGTAGCTACGATTTTGGTTTGGTTTCTTTTGAAAACCAGAACCAGAATTGTAACTTTTTTCTTGTTTAATCTTTGTTGTACTCTTGAAGTGTATTTTTTAGGTCTTCCAGTAAGATTTAAATCTTTTATTTCAGAAATATTAATTTCTGTCAGTTTGAAAACCTTTTTGATCATTTCTGGTTTAACACCTCTTATTGGAAACTCTTTATCAAAATATAATTTGTCCGAATCATTCAAAGTATGCACAACTTCGAATGTTTCATCATTCAAATTAGATTTTGATAACAAAAATTCTATACTATAAACCCGTTTTCCCGACGATTTTGAACTCTTTTCGGACGAACTCGAACTCCCGACTGACTGACACGAACTTTCAGACTCGAACTTTGACTCTGACTCCTCATCCTTATCCAACACCTGATTGACCACTCGTTTTATCAGTTCTGACTCATGATCTGTGTCGGATGCTGTAAACGTGACGTCAATATTGTCCGGTAAAACATCGGTAATCTCGGATTCTAACTTAATATTGACTGCCTGTTTTAGTTCTTCCTCGTTAGGCTTTCTAGGCGAGTACCCTTCCCAAATCGGAGGAGGACACTTATTATAACAGACACCCTGTTTCTTACCAGTATCCTTTTTCTTCTTTGGCTTTGTTTCTTCACCTTTAAACGCTTCAAATCCTTCAACTGTTGGATAAATTCTATCGATTATGTAGTCACAACCTTTGTAACTTTGCAGCAATCTTCTGATTCTTTCATTCTCAGCTGCTTCACTATCCAACTCTTTCTTCCACTTTGCACATTCTTCTATGTACATATTGATCTCTTTCTGCTTTGTCATCATGGTAGCATTCATCATTTTCAAAGCTTTCTCTCTTTCAGAGTTAGTTTTCTCCAGACTATTCACATGTCTGTTCAATACATCATACGACTTTTTCAAATTCTTTACATCAAACAACAATTGTTCTTTCAACTTTTCTAACTCACTAAACCTCTCATCTTTCTCTATACATTGTTTACAAGACTCTAAACATGTAAGACAGGGTTTTGTGACTTCAACAATCTTCTTGTTGGTGCAGTTGTCTGTCGACTACATCTTAGTTCGAGTCTTAGGATAGGGCTGATTGTATAGTGAACAGTAAACGAGAAATCATGTTGCTTATTGGGCTTTAGATAGCTTTTGTGGCCCAATTAGATAGCAGGATCGCTCATATGGCATTTGATCTGGACCGCTAATATGTCAATGGGCTGGACCGCTTATGTGGCAAGTATATGGGTCGCTTATTGGACCAGGTCTTATAAGCGATCCCCAAGTTCTATATATAGGGGGTCCATATGAGCGATCCAGGTAGAGAAGTTAGTGTGTGTAAAGGCGAAGCCCTGTCCATTTGTCTCCACGAGCTTGTAATCAGTCAGTGAATCAATAAAGGAGACGTTAAAGTGTGAAATCAAGCTTTACAAAGACTAATTCAATGAATTCCGCCTCTGAACTAGTCTAAGTTCTCTTCTGAACGACTCATCGGGTCAGCAAACGATCCTACATGTGGTATCAGAGCAAGGGAGGAAGAGTTCTTGCCGTTTAGCTCGATTTTCACTCGAAATTCTCACTTCTACACCTTCTTTTTCTGGTTCGACAAGATTTCACGGTCCGTTTTGGCTGATTTTTGAGTATGTTGTGCGAAATGTGTTGATTAAAAACCCTACCAAGTTTCAGCTCGAAATTCCAAGCCGTTTGGGAGATATAGAGGTTTTTCGGTCCGAAATCGCGAAGTTATCAGGTCTGGATCGCTCCAAATTATCCCTGGACCGCTTATTGGACCATCTTGGATCGCTCATAAGCTGGATCGCTCGAAAAATTGACTGGATCGCTCGAAAAATTGGCTGGATCGCTCGTCCAAACAGTCTGGTCCGCTCGTCCAAACAGTCTGGTCCGCTCGTCCGAACAGTCTGACTCGCTCGAATGAACTGTTTTGGCCCGCTCGAGTATTTGGTTCGCTAGAACTGATAATTCCTGGTCCGCTCTAACAACAAGTCTGGACCGTTTATATACTTGATTGTGGATCGCTTATTTGGACATTATTCATCTAGGCCGCTTATTTGACAAAACAGTTGATCCGCTTTTTAGTCAATTAGCACGTGTTGGGTTTATTTTGTGAAAAATGACGATATTATTCGATGAACAAGAAAACAATAAGCTTGAGGATTTTAATAATTGGTATATGAGAACTATGGATACCGATTATAAAAATGTGAGCTTGGATATTTGGACGAAAAGTTTTGAACTATTCATATGCCAAAAGGAGGAAACGTTGAAGGAGATAGAAAATAGGTTTAAAATCTTAACGGACAATATGTGTTATAGGGGTATTAGGATGTCAAATGATGAATATCTATCAAAATTGACAACTGCTTTACCTGCTAAATGGGATAAGTTTATGGTTGAACTAAAACAGAGAGATTTCTTTCCAGAACTTTTTCCACATCAGTTCTTTAATGAAGTTAGAGCAGAGTGGTATAAGGAAGAAAAGAAACGGAGGGAATTTTTGTCTGAGATGGAAAAGAATTTAAATAAATTGGAGCTGGATGTACTCATTGAAGTTGATAAAAGAGTTTGTGGTTTTCTTGCAACAAAGAGTACTCTGAAATATGATATCAAAAGGAAATGTTATATTGATGATAATATGAATCCTTTTGATTTTGTTAAACTCTTTCGTGCAGGAATCGACAAGATGGAAACGAAGGATGCTCCAAAAGTTGAAGAATCTGTGAAGAATGAAACTTCATGTTCTGAAACAGTATGCTTCGAATGCGACAACTTCAAGACTGAAAATGACAAACTCTTGAAGGATGCGGAAAGTTTGACATCGAAAGTCAAGAAGTTGGAAGACGAGAAGCAAGCTGATATTAAACAGATTCTTATGTTACAAGAAGATTGTGAGAAAATAAAAATTGAAAATGACAAACTGTTAAGTAATCTGAACAGTTTGACATTGGAAAACAAGAAGTTGAAAGAAAATGTAAAGGTTTTTGAATGCAAACAGAAATCATCAGAAGATGAAGATTTCTGGATTAAGCTGGAAAACAAAAATCTGAAAGCTAATGAAACAAAATTTCAGGAACAGATAAAAGTTTTGGAAAATGAAAAATCTGTTCTTGAAAATTTGAAACATGAAAATGAAAATACAATCAAGTCTCATTTTGGGAGAATATCTCAGCTTGAAAGTGAAGCTGAGAATTCGAGGAACAGAATTGATGAACTTGAAAAGAAGTTGATCGGTTTTGTGACTTCATCTGACAAGTTGAATATTCCTTGTCCAAAACCAATCAACTCTGTTCCAATAAGTGACAATGTCACAAACTTTGACACTGTCAAAGTTGAAGATTGTGATGAGACACCTGATGATGAAAATGTTAAAAAAGAAAAACAAAAATTGTTTTTAAATTTAAAAGAAAAATTTCAGAAAACTGTTCTACAATCGACTGAAAAAGGTGAATGTTCTAAACAGAAACCTTTGAAGAAGAAAGTGGAACAGAAACAAAAAGATAATAAAAGTTCATCAGATCGATCATTCAATCAAAAGAAAAAATTACAAAAAGTAAAAAATGAAAATTCAAAAATTGTTGGTAATAAGTGGTGCAGGTCGGACCACAGTGCTCAAAAGCCAAATCCAGCAAACTTGAGGAAGGAATATCACCAAGCCAGACAATGCTATGATTTGAGCGTTTGGTGTGAAGGTGGTATACGGTACGATAACAGAGTGTGTTACCGATGCGGTTATCAAGGACACATTGCTGTTAACTGCCGGAATTGGAGTTATGAGACCAGGAGGTGCTTTAATTGCAATATCAAAGGTCACATTGCCAGAGATTGCCCAAGGAAATCTAATGAAAGATTGAGGGTTAATTCTCAGAAAATGGCAAAGATTCCAGTCAAAGTCAAGCCCCAGGAGCAGAAGGTTCTGAAACCTAAAGTTCCAGTACAGTCAATTCAGGAAAAGAAAGTTAAACTTTCACAGGGGCAGAAAGACAGACTGAGGAAAAAGAGGAAGAAGGCGAGAGAGTATCTCGAGAAGATTTTGTCCTCGGATTCACCAAATAGAAAGAGTAAAAGTTCTGATGAATCAATTTCCTCGATTGCAAAGTCTAGCAAGACAGATTCATCAGATACAAATCTGAGGACTAAAGAGGAAAAGAAGAAAAAGGAGAAGGTCGGCGATGAATCTGACAGATCAAAGTCAGACAAGCCACCTTCAGGCAATGATTCTGGTATGGTAAAACCAGAGGAGCCATTGGTTGAGGTAAAAAAGGAGAATTCAGGTTTAGCAATGGATGATGCAAATTTTCCACCATTGTTGAACAAGAATTCGAAATCACCCAAGGGCCGTTAGGCTTGGGTGAATCTGTTTAAATGAAAAACCTGACTTGCCGGAGATCCCAAGATGGTATCGTGGATCATGAATCGGCACATTTCTTGAGAAATTTCACTTTGGTGATTTTTCGTCTCAAATGTGGTAAATCAGGGACATTAAGTTGTACTTGATTTTCTACAAATGGTTTATGTTAAAACTGAAAATGATATATCTTTAAAAGGTTTGAAGAAAACAAGATGATGAGATAACCCCAAATCTACAAATGGTTTGAACACAAACTAATTTTTCCGGAAAAACCATTTTGATTAAAACAAACTTAAGTGTTTTGAAATCACAATGGGAAAATAGTTTGTTGTGAGGAGGGGTTCTGATTGTTTTTGCACAAGAATGGTGAATTGAGGTAATTCACATTGTGTTGTCAAGTTTCTTGTATAGTTTGTTTTCAATTTTTTTTCCTCAGAAAATCAAAATTGAAACATATTTTGATTTTAGGGGGAGTAAGAAAATTTTGAAAAATTTAAAAAAATTGAAAAATGAAAATGAGTTTTGTTGCAAAAAGAGGAGATGATAGTACATCGGTGGACTATCACAGCATGCTAGAGATTTGTAAAGACAAAATTGTTTTTAAACAAGTCTTACTAATGATGTGTCAGTAGGCTTCACACAGTTAGTAAATTGTATTCGAGATATAAACATAAAATCAAAACTTACTTATTTTGTGGGGAACACTACTTGGATATATAGGTAACCCCTGAAATCTCGTTTGAAAGGTTTCTTATTCTGGAATACTAGGTTCTTGTACTCAAATGATGTCTGGGGTATTATTCCGGGACTTCTGCTGAACGGTGGTTCTGACCTAGTCCCTGGCTAATACTTTCTTCATATGCTTGAAACATAGCATAAAGCCCTCAGCTGATTAGACAATAAAATTGATGATCAGTTGTTGTAGCTGAAAAGATCCTCTAAAGGGGACCCACTGCTAAGTCGAAGCTGATATCTCTCTGCTGAACGGAAGTTCTGACCTGAGATCCCTCAGTTCTCGCATTTTTCCCCTAATTTATATACAGATATCATTTGTAGTTATACTTACCTGTAAACCAGAATATTGGGATCTGGATACGGGAGTATATTCAAGAGGTGGGACACTCAAATAAGTTTAAGTGCTAACACATTAAATACGTATCTTGAATCAATTGAAAATTTGTGTAGAGGTTTAAGTGGACAACAATACTGACAATCAGAAGTAAATTTGTTTTTAACATTTGCTGATTAATCAAGATCAACGGTGTTGGTGATATGTCTCAAAAAACCGATATGATCCTCTTGCACAATCTCTCAAAAATAGTGTTCATTTCTGTATTGTTCAAAATTCAAAAAATCCAAAAATATTGTATTTTTGTTTGATATTTGAAAACTACAAAAAGATTTTCGACAACAGAGTGTGAAGAACTGATATTTGACATTTCAAGTGCTAAACATGTTGAACTTGTGGTTTGAGAGAGAGTGTTAAATTGTGAAGATTTGAAATGCAAAATTGGTTCATTAACTTGATGAATAAGTTGAATGGTAACCTATAGTTTGATCTTCATAATTTTTCTTATATGATTTGCTGATTCATTAAATTGAATTGCAAATTGTATTAGTTTGTAATAGTATGGTTGAGTTTTGCAGGTTTCTGATCCTGTTGCTACAAATAGCCAGGAGATACATCAGAACCAGAGAAGAGCTTAAACAGAGAAAGCCAGGAGTTGATTTCAATGGTGATAACGATTTCCAGACAGAGATCCCAGCATGATGATAGGGGAAGTCTGACGAAAGTTAAAACCAGAGAAAGATCCAGGCATATGATTCCAAGAAGAAATTCTTGAAGAAGATTTGATTCCAGGCTGAGTTCCTGAAGAAGACCGAACAAGAGTGAAGAGATGGAAATGATCAAAGACTCTCACTGAAGATTCCGTCAACATTCAAGGGGGAGTCTGTTGGTGCAGTTGTCTGTCGACTACATCTTAGTTCGAGTCTTAGGATAGGGCTGATTGTATAGTGAACAGTAAACGAGAAATCATGTTGCTTATTGGGCTTTAGATAGCTTTTGTGGCCCAATTAGATAGCAGGATCGCTCATATGGCATTTGATCTGGACCGCTAATATGTCAATGGGCTGGACCGCTTATGTGGCAAGTTGTAACACCTCGAATTTTTGTGTCCAATGATGTGTTAACACGTGTCATTTGTTTACACGTGGCATCTATAATAAATAAAGGACTAATTTTGACAAACCTTGAAAGTATATAAATTCGAGGGTTATAAATGTCAACAAGGGTAAATATACTGTATAGTAACCCTAAATAAATGCTTGTACCTTCAAACGAATAAATCATAAAACGTACGGAAGCGAAACGCGGAAGAAAGTGAGAGATTACGAACTACAGGGGTTAACTGTGTCAACATGTTTAATATTACCTCTGAGTGACCCTTTAACGTTCCCAAGGCTTCGTAACAGTATTATACGCTCACTAGAATATACTGTAAAAATTCCGCGAAGTTCCGTCTTAAAACGAAAGAGTTATACTCAAATTCGTATGAGAAGGGTTAAAAGCGTCAACAGTGAAAGTTAAGGCTTTCCAAATAATTTATAAATAAACCGGGGACTTAATAGCGCGGGTAATTAACACGAGGCCCCTAACGGTAAATAACCGAGGGCCAAACCGCAAAGTTACCCCTTCAAACCCGAAAGGTCAGGTAAATCATTACGAAAGATTTCGTTATTAATTACCAGATTCTGTAATCATGACAAAAGATTTAAAATTTCTGAAATCTTAACCCCACGCGGCCCGCATTGTATGTTGGGTTAAGTTGAGGCGGGCCGCGAGCCTCCTCAATTACGCGTCTGATCTTTTAATCCCAGGCGGCCCGCATTGTAAACGCATGGAACCTCCATGCGGGCCGCATTGGACGCCCAGATGCAGAAAATTGGTGTTTTCTTGACTTTTGAGCATTCTGAACGATCAACCTCCAATAAATGAGGCATGGGTGCCCCCTACTCGACCCATACACCTCTGGGACACCTACCCATCATCTCTGGACTATTGTGGTGGTTGTAATGATCATAGAGGCTTAGCATTTGCTATAAATAGCCACATTCTTGCACATAACATACACACAACTCAAACATACACCTCTGGTCATTCTAAGGAGCTCCCAAGCACTTTTCTCTGCTCTATAAACAAGAACACAACCTCTGTAAGTGATCTAACCCTTTGTGGTTTCACATTTCCTTAGTAAATGGCTAAGAACCAAACCGTCGTAACTACGGTTTGACTTTACAATAAAGCAGTAATGGTTCAGTCTTATGACGAATCAAAAGTGGTTATGAGTTGGTATTTATGTGGGTAATAAACCTCTAAAATGGTTCCCTGTGATCACCACTCTAACTATGTCAAATATCGAGTCAAACGTGCGGTTAAAAAGTCAACAGAAAGCTATTTTAGCGATTTATGCATAATCTGTAATGTATATGTTATGGAACCTGTTTTGATAATCATAAAACATGATAATAAGTATATAAACTTGTTTGCGCTCGTTTGAATCGATCATTTGCTATATTAACCCGGTTCGGAGCCGAATGTCACAAAAGTTTGACTTTTGCTTTGACTTCAGTTCTGACCCGTTTTAGTGAGGTATAAATATACCTTAGGACTCTCTTAGGACCAGGTCACATGTTGGTATAAACCTCTGTGGTCGGTTCATGAGTTATCCGAGTCTTTTGCGCAATTCCGTCATTCGCCTAAAAGTTGACCGTAACGGCCTTTTAAAATTAAAACGAGTATTTCGGACACGTGAACGGACCAAAACCTTGCTTATTAAATTATAAGCAGGTCCTTAAAGTTTCACGTCAATCCGAGGTCTAGAATGAGAGTTATGCTAAAAGGCGCACTTTTAAGAAAGTTTTGTAATTAACGGCGCAATTAGCATAACACCCATCTAACCCAAGTTTTCGTCACCAAAACTTTTACCCACTGTGGTAAAATAATATTTTGGGAATTTTAAAGATTTTTAATAATTTTTACCTTGCTCATAACCTGCGGTTATGGCTACGGTTCGGTAAATACCGAATATGCCCTTTTCGGCCAAAACATGAGTTCTACAAGGTCTTTTGACCCGATTCCAGTTGCTACTGGTTTTAAATAATAAATAAAGTATTTTAAGCTTTATAAGCTGTTCGGGAAACTCAGATTTCCTGTAGAACTCGAAAAGCCCTTTTAAAGTCTTTAAAATGACCGAAAAGCCCCTACGGGGCATAATATTAACTTAAACTCGTTACGGGCATTACGGAAGGTATCCTACTGATACCAAAATACTTTTAAGGCATATTGACTTAGGAAATAAGCGTAGGACACTTATGGTTAACCGTTTCGCCTATTTGCGCACACGGTACGGCTCATGGAACTAGTTTTCGTGCAATAGCCGATATGGGTCAAATTATATTATTTGAACCCCAAAATCCAGAGTATGAACTATAAACCCATATAAAACAAGTCTCTGAACTTGTTGGGTCCAAATCATACTCCATTCTCGGTTTTCGCCTTTTCGTGCGATTAAACCATATCTATATATATCGGAACCAACCGGTCTAGGCTACGGCCATTATAACGACCCGTTAGGATTCTAAGAGATTAATTAAAACCTTCGTTGCAGATTAGGAGCCCCAGTAAAAGCTATCGGTGATTTAATCCAATTAAGGAAATATACTTGCAAAGGTAAATACTTTAACTTATTTCCCCTATATGGGCTTGGGTTACGGTATATTAATACCGCTTGATTGAGCATTGTATAATTCCATCGCTTAGGTGGTTAATTGATTAAATATGATCGGCTCATTTAAACAGTTTTGTTGCTTATAAGCCTTTGGGGGGTTTAATGACCGTTGTCCCGGATATCCTTGGCATCATTTTACGAAATGGCCACGACCATCGACATCCCGGTGTAGGCGTACACCCGGTATAAAGTGTCGACATTAAAATTAAAAGACGTAGCCGTTGGTTTTTATACTACGGTTTTACGCAAACGTGGTGTGTCTATAAATCTTTAACCCGGCACGACCCGGGCTACTGAACGCATAAAAGAACATGTAAAACGTTCACAAGATTTTATTATAATTTTCCCAAGTTATAAAAGAGTTTGTGCCTTGTGCATTCAAATCAATTTTAATAAACATTTTCAAATGTGTCAGTTGAATGTATTTACCAGTGTAAACTGACGTATTTTCCCCAAAAAGATTAAATGCAGGTACCTAAACGTAAATTGGCTGGTATTAGCTCCCTAGCGTCGGGATAAGTCTCGCAAGCTTGACTGCAGTATCTGATGGAACAATACTTTATGTTTATTTACGATCCACTGTGGATATATTCAACCCCTGTAATACATTTTGATATTACAATCCGAGGTTGAAGTTTATATATTTATCTTATGCTTCCGCTGTGCATTATATAATTGTGTGGTTTGACTATATTGTTGCCAACATCGTCACGGTAATCCCCCACCGGGCCCACCGGTGAGACACGTGGAAATCGGGGTGTGACAGGTTGGTATCAGAGCCAACATTGAGTGAATTAAACACTATCCTATTGTGTTTAATCTCAATGACACAATTGCACATACTTGAGTCTAGACAATAACTTAGGACAAATTCGGATTATTACTCCTTTTTGTCTTTATATTCGATTCAATTTTTAATAAGTTTTGGAGCAGGAAAATGCCACCTGTTATATTCCGAGGAAGAGGAAGGGGAAGAAGAGGCCGAGGAGAAATCGTGACACATCACGATAATGAAGCTGGACCATCTGGTACAAGACATCCTTCGATGACACGGAGCGAAGAGCCACAACGACGAAGAGATCTTTACGAACCCGCGAGGCATTCCACTTCGCACAGCTCGACGCCATCCTACCGGCACTCCTTTGGGCCAGATTCAGAAAATGATCCCAACAACCCACAACCTTCCTTCATACCTCTATAACGTTCGGTTTCGCACCGGAATTATGACGACCCTACTCCATACTACATAGGTCAGTTTAATCCGGCTGACTACATACAGGAACCTTCAGGTTTTGTTCCACTAGGGCCACAAGACCACTTTTCTGAAGATCCCATGGAGGAAGATGAGGATCCTACTGAACCAGCTCGTGGTACGCCCACGCATCCGATAGAAGTTTCTGATGGGTCATCCTTCCATGGAACGCCCTATCAAGGACCTGACAGTTTCCAAGCGATGTTTGACCGACATGAATGGTACTACACGCCATCTCGACAGACATCTCAACAACCGAGACATCCACAGGATCCCTCTGAGGATTCACGCTTTGAGGCAGTTACGCCACCACCTCCGCCACCGGCACAACCAGTGATACCTGATCCGCCGAGGCGTAGGAGGACAAATGCTCGTATGTCTACACGAGGAGGAGGGGGTATCCACTTCAGCACTCCTCGACACTCTAGTAGTAGCCACTACCCACCGCTACAAGAAGAAGGACCTTCAAGTCCTATACAGGAGGCGAACTCCGCACCAGCTGCACGAAATTCGCCACCATTTGGGTATGACCAACCCATACCAGCTTACACGGGTCCGACGGCTTACAACCCGTTCGAACCGTCACAAGCACAATACAACTACGGCTATGAGCGCGACCCCTATGTGGTGTCGGCAAGATATAATGCGCGCTACCCTGACGGAGCACATGGAAACATGGGACCACCGGATTACTCAGCTCATGGGTATCCAATACCTCCCAGACCTCCAGTTCCGCATCAAGCGCCACAACCACGTTTCTCTCCTCCTGAACAGGAAGAAATACTCCATCGACTAGATCGTGTGGAGAGAGAGTTCGAGGAAGAGAAGAAAAGCCACCGAGGATTTCTCAAAGGCTTGGCGAATCTACTAAAGGGCAAAAAGAAGAAACGTGACCATTAGCCCTTAATAGTTGTACGAATGTAATTTCTACTTTAAAATAAGTCCCTGTGTGGACAACTTATCGTATTTCAGTCCCTGCGTGGACTTATCTTTAGTCCTTGCATGGACACCTATCTAGTATTAGTCCCTGCGTGGACTTGTCACTTATTTTAAAACCTCTTTGGAGGTATGTACTATTTTGAAAGACCCGTTTAGGGCAATATGTAATTGTATTTGAGATTTTGGAATGTATGTTATGAGTTTTGTTTTAATATATATAAAATAAATCAAAACCATTCCTTTATATTGATCTGCCTAAATAAAGAATCTTAAAAGGTGAAACCTAGCTTGGTGTCTTTTAAGATCCAGTCAAGAAGGTACGACCTAATTGGAAAGATTCTGATTCCCTGTTAACCTCTGTACGCATGTTAACAATCATGGCAGATGTGATTCGTTAAAATCGCGCACGTCATTCTTATACAATAATCCTTTAAGGATTTCAAAACCCAACTAAATGATTTATAAATCATGGGTTAAATCACCAATGAAGGTGATCAATATTATAAAACATCCGTTAGTGATGTAGTGCCTACGGGCCAGTATTATAAAGACATCCATTAGTGATGCAGTGCCTGCGGGCCAATATTATTAAAACATCCGTTAGTGATGTAGTGCCTAGGGGCCAGTATTATAAAGACATCCATTAGTGATGCAGTGCCTACGGGCCAATATTATTAAAACATCCGTTAGTGATGTAGTGCCTACGGGCCAGTATTATAAAGACATCCGTTAGTGATGCAGTGCCTACGGGCCAATATTATTAAAACATCCGTTAGTGATGTAGTGCCTACGGGCCAGTATTATAAAGACATCCATTAGTGGTATAGTGCCTACGGGCCAACCATATAAAAACATCCATTAGAGATGTAGTGCCTATGGGCCATAATAATTGTCTTATAAAGACAAAAGGCAGTGGTAGTCTATGACTCTCTGTCAGAAAGAGATAAAAGAACTACGGTTCAAATCTCTATGCCTTTGATTCTATGAAATCTCGGCTAATATTATAAAACATCATCATGATTAGGCTTTATGCCGCCAATATTATCTATATAGCTGAAATAGGATATATTCAGATCCTAATATGTAATGAGTTAATAAGTTAACCAAATATGGTCTCTGTACCATGGTTGACAAATTGTCATCTTAGACAATTATATACTAATCTCCTAAATAAAATTTTGTTATCTTCTGTAACAGATTCAAGTTACAATGGCGGATCCCAATGGAGAGAACAGCCACACAAATGAAGATGACTATGACAATGCGTCAGTGCATTTGACAGGCGCACAACTGAAGGCTCTGATTGACAATGCTGTTCAGGCAGCTATTGATCGTCAACATACTGAGTCCCAAGGCAGAACAGTGTCAAAGCCACCCTCTAAACCAAAGACACACTCCAAACCACCCTCTGAACCCAAGAAAGATGACGACAAACATTCGTCTACTGAGCACAGCGTTCATCGCGATAGAGAATATACTGATGCATCCAGTGCTAAGGGTTGCACCTACAAATACTTTGTATCATGTAAGCCCCGTGAATTTACAGGGGAGAAAGGTGCGGTTGACTGTATCACCTGGCTAGACGAGATGGACACGATAGTGGACATCAGCGGGTGCGCTGAGAGGGACGTGGTTAAGTTTGTGTCCCAGTCATTCAAGGGCGAGGCCCTGGCGTGGTGGAGAGCTCTGGTGCAGGCTTCAGGTAAGTCTGCCTTATACAAAATGTCATGGGGGGAGTTTATTGCCCTCATAAAAGAAAACTACTGCCCTCAGCACGAGGTTGAGAAGATTGAGGCGGATTTTGTCTCACTAGTGATGACAAACTTGGATTGTCAAGCATATCTGACCAGCTTTAACACCATGTCACGCCTGGTGCCATATCTTGTGACACCAGAATCTAGAAGGATTGCCCGTTTCATTGGGGGCTTAGAGCCGGCGATCAAGGCCAGTGTGAAGGCCTCTAGGCCAACGACCTTCAGGTCAGTTACTGACCTCTCCTTGTCTCTTACACTTGATGCTGTCCGTCTGAGGGCACAAAGGAGCAAGGAGGCTGAAAAGCGAAAACGTGAGGATGATACCTCACGAAAGTATGGGAAAAAGCACCGTGGAAACGGTGAGGGCAAGAGAGGGTCGGAAGCAAAGAAGGAGGGGCAAGCTGATGGAAGACCTCACTGCAAGGTCTGCAAGAAACCTCACTCCGGGAAGTGTAGGTTTGCGTCTGGTTCACAGTCGCAACAAAAGACTCCGTCCTGTGGGCTATGCAAGTCCAAGGATCACAAGACCGTGGAGTGCAAAAAGATAAAGGATGCAACCTGCTATGGTTGTAACGAAAAGGGGCACATAAAGAGTAATTGCCCGAAGTATGCCAAGAAGGCGGAAGAGACTAAGAAGTCAAATGCGAGAGTTTTTCGCATGGATGCAAAGGAAGCGGTTAAGGACGACAATGTGCTTACAGGTACTTTTCTCGTAAATAATATATTTGCAAGAGTACTATTCGATTCTGGCGCTGATAAGTCCTTTGTAGACCAGAAATTTTGCCAACTACTAAATATGCCTATCAAAACCCTTGACGTGAAATACGAAGTAGAGTTAGCAGACGGCACGATAGAAACCGTCTCTACTGTTCTAGAAGGATGTGAAATGTCCATTAGGAACCATTCTTTTCCTTTATCTCTACTTCCTTTCAAACTGGCGGGTTTTGACATTGTGCTAGGCATGGACTGGTTATCCCGTAATCAGGCCCAAATCATTTGCGGCAAAAGGCAGATAGTTTTAAAGACTCCGAGTGGTGAATCTCTTACCATTCGAGGGGATACGCATTACGGATTGCCCGAAGACGTATCTATGCTGAAAGCTTCAAGATGTTTGAACAGAGGCTGTGTAATTTACATGGCTCAGGTAATAATTGATGAACCAAAGCCGAAGATCGAGGATCTTCCTGTCATTTCTGAATACCCCGAGGTTTTTCCTGAAGAACTACCTGGTTTGCCACCAGATAGACAAGTGGAGTTCAGAATTGACATCATTCCTGGAGCAGCTCCGATAGCAAGAGCACCTTACAGGCTAGCTCCAACAGAAATGAAAGAACTGAGGACCCAGTTGGATGAACTGCTGACGAAAGGTTTTATCAGACCTAGTTCATCTCCCTGGGGAGCACCAGTCCTATTTGTAAAGAAGAAGGACGGATCGATGCGGTTGTGCATCGACTATAGAGAACTAAACAAAGTTACCATAAAGAATAGATATCCTTTACCAAGGATCGATGATCTGTTCGATCAGCTGCAAGGAGCGAGCTACTTCTCAAAGATCGACTTAAGGTCGGGTTATCATCAACTAAGGGTCAGAGATGAAGATGTACACAAAACAGCATTCAGGACTCGCTATGGTCATTATGAGTTCCTAGTGATGCCTTTTGGGCTCACAAATGCACCGGCTGCGTTCATGGATCTCATGAATCGCGTTTGCAAGCCCGTACTTGGATAAATTCGTCATAGTCTTCATCGACGATATCCTTATATATTCCAAGAACCAAGCAGACCACGAGAAGCACCTTCGTTGCATTCTCGAATTACTACAGCGTGAGAAACTCTACGCCAAATTCTCGAAATGTGAATTCTGGCTAAGAGAGGTTCAGTTTTTAGGACACGTTGTGAGTGAGCGTGGTATCCAAGTGGATCCCGCTAAGGTAGAGGCGGTTATGAACTGGCAAGAGCCAAAGACGCCTACCGAAATTCGTAGTTTCCTAGGGTTAGCAGGATACTACCGGAGGTTTATTGAAAATTTTTCAAGGATTGCTGCGCCCTTGACTTCCTTGACCAAGAAGAAAGAAAAGTACATTTGGGGCCCAAAGCAGCAAGAGTCCTTCGAAATCCTGAAGCAGAAGCTAAGCAACGCTCCTGTGCTAACATTACCAGAAGGTACTGATGAGTTCGTGGTTTACTGCGACGCATCACACACAGGCATGGGGTGTGTGCTTATGCAGAAGGGCAAGGTGATTGCCTATGCTTCAAGGCAATTAAAGGTGCATGAAAAGAATTACACCACCCATGATTTGGAGTTGGGTGCCGTTGTATTTGCACTGAAGTTGTGGAGGCATTACCTTTATGGTATTAAATTTGTGATTTATTCTGATCACAAAAGCCTCCAGCACCTGTTCAACCAGAAAGAGTTGAACATGAGGCAACGCCGTTGGATGGAAACCCTGAATGATTATGATTGTGAAATCAGGTACCATCCCGGCAAGGCGAATGTGGTCGCCGATGCCTTGAGCAGGAAGGAAAGGGTAAAACCCATTCGAATCAATGCCAAGAGCATTGAGGTTAAGAATAATTTGATAGAAAGGATATTAGCTGCGCAGCATGAGGCTGTGTTGGAAGCTAATTATCCTAATGAAAAGCTGGGAGTAACTGAGGAGCAGTTGACTCTTAGCAAGGATGGAATTCTTAGAATGAACGGACGTATATGGGTTCCGATTTATGGAGGACTACGAGATGTTGTTCTCCAGGAAGCCCATAGTTCCAAATACTCAGTCCATCCGGGTGCTGACAAAATGTACCAAGACTTAAAGGCAAATTATTGGTGGATAGGCTTGAAAAAGTCTGTAGCCACCCATGTAGCGAAGTGCTTGACTTGTGCTCAAGTCAAGGCCGAGCACCAAAAGCCATCTGGCTTGCTACAACAGCCTGAACTTCCCAAGTGGAAGTGGGAATGCGTAACTATGGACTTCATAACCAAGTTACCCAAAACCAGGAAAGGAAACGATACAATATGGGTCATAGTCGATAGGCTGACTAAATCAGCTCATTTCTACCATCAAGGAGACATATAGCTCCGATATGTTAGCCCAACTTTATGTTGATAAGATTGTAGCCTTACACGGCATACCTGTGTCTATTATCTCCGACAGGGATACTAGATACACATCTCATTTCTGGAAAGTTTCCAGCAATCTTTGGGCACGCGTTAAACTTTAGTACGGCTTACCATCCACAGACGGAGGTCAAAGTGAGCGTACTATCCAAACGCTAGAAGACATGCTTCGTGCATGTGCGATCGATTTAGGTGGTAACTGGGATAAAAACCTACCCCTGATCGAATTCTCCTACAATAATAGCTACCACACCAGCTAAAGGCTGCGCCTTTTGAGGCATTATATGGTAACACGTGTCATTTGTTTACACGTGGCATCTATAATAAATAAAGGACTAATTTTGACAAACCTTGAAAGTATATAAATTCGAGGGTTATAAATGTCAACAAGGGTTAAATATACTGTATAGTAACCCTAAATAAATGCTTGTACCTTCAAACGAATAAATCATAAAACGTACGGAAGCGAAACGCGGAAGAAAGTGAGAGATTACGAACTACAGGGGTTAACTGTGTCAACATGTTTTAATATTACCTCTGAGTGACCCTTTAACGTTCCCAAGGCTTCGTAACAGTATTATACGCTCACATAGAATATACTGTAAAAATTCCGCGAAGTTCGTCTTAAAACGAAGAGTTATACTCAAATTCGTATGAGAAGGGTTAAAAGCGTCAACAGTGAAAGTTAAGGCTTTCCAATAAGTTTATAAATAAACGGGGACTTAATAGCGCGGGTAATTAACACGAGGCCCCTAACGGTAATAACCGAGGGCCAAACCGCAAAGTTACCCCTTCAAACCCGAAAGGTCAGGTAAATCATTACGAAAGATTTCGTTATTAATTACCAGATTCTGTAATCATGACAAAAGATTTAAAATTTCTGAAATCTTAACCCACGCGGCCCGCATTGCATATTGGGTTAAGTTGAGGCGGGCCGCGAGCCTCCTCAATTACGCGTCTGGTATTTAGATCCCAGGCGGCCCGCATTATAAACGCATGGAACTTCCATGCGGGCCGCATTAGACGCCCAGATGCAGAATTATTGTAACTACTTGACCTTTGGACCATTTGAACGATCAAACCTCAATCAATGAGGCATGGGCACCCTACAATTGACCCATAACACTCTAGGCCACCTGCCCATCATCCATGGTCACTTATAGACCAATGTGTGATGATCTTGGAGCTTGGTTTGCACTATAAATAGCAATGTTGTAGTTACAACATTCACACAACTCAAAACACAACTACTGATCATTCTAAGAAGCTCCAAGCACTTTTCTCTGCTCTATAAGCAAGAACACAACTTCTGTAAGTGATCTAACCCTTTGTGGTTTCACATTTCCTTAGTAAATGGCTAAGAACCAAACCGTCGTAACTACGGTTTGACTTTACAATAAATCAGTAATGGTTCAGTCTTATGACGAATCAAAAGTGGTTATGAGTGGTATTTATGTCGGTAATAAACCTCTAAAAAGGTTCCCCCTGATCACCACTCTAACTATGACAAATGTCGAGTCAAACGTGCGGTTAAAAAGTCAACAGAAAGCTATTTAGCGATTTATGCATAATCTGTAATGTATATGTTATGGAACCTGTTTTGATAATCATAAAACATGATAATAAGTATATAAACTTGTTTGCGCTCGTTTGAATCGATCATTTGCTATATTGAACCGGTTCGGAGCCGAATGTCGCAAAAGTTTGACTTTTGCTTTGACTTCAGTTCTGACCCGTTTTATGGTATAAATATACCTTAGGACTCTCTTAAGACCAGGTCACATGTTGGTATAAACCTCTGTGGTCCGTTCATGAGTTATCCGAGTCTTTTGCGCATTTCCGTCATTTGCCTAAAAATTGACCGTAACGGCCTTTCAAAATTAAAACGAGTATTTCGGACACGTGAACGGACCAAAACTTTGCTTATTAAATTATAAGCATGTCCTTAAAGTTTCACGTCAATCCGAGGTCTAGAATGAGAGTTATGCTAAAAAGCGCAATTAAAGTAAACTTTAGTAATTAACGGCGCAATTAGCATAACACCTATCTAAACCAAGATTTCGTCACCAAAACTTTTACCCACTGTATTAAAATAATATTTTGGGAATTTTAAGGATTTTTAATAATTTTTTACCTTGCTCATAACCTGCGGTTATGGCTACGGTTCGGTTAATACCGAATATGCCCTTTTCGGCCAAAACATGAGTTCTACAAGGTCTTTTGACCCGATTCCAGTTGCTACTGGTTTTAAATAATAAATAAAGTAT